>NC_042617.1:158638585-158938585 GCF_901001135.1 Rhinatrema bivittatum
GATTTCTATTATCTAATAATAAATCATAACAGAACAGTTAAAGCAGGGCTGCTCATTGAATCAGTTTCCTTTTCTGTCTTTAGCTTTCTCACACAGATGCACTCTGATGAAATTTTTCTGCAGTGACTCTATAGTTGTTAGTGTGACTATAAATTATTGAAACCAGCAAAAGTTGGCTACCCCGCTTTTTATGTACATGCATTAGGGAGAAGCAGAATGCTTTTGGGCATACATTAGGTTTTGCAAGTGAAACAAAAAATAAAAGCTAAAAGTCAGCAAAACAGAGCAAAAATGTTAGCGATAAATAAATAAATAAATATCATCTAAAAATTTTTTGGTTAATGAGGAGTAACAAGAAAAATTAAAAAAAATAAGTGAACCTTTAGCTGTCCTCTAGATGAGATCAATTTCTGTAATCCAAGTTATACCAAAATAGAAAAACTGCACAGGCCCAACTTCCCAGGATGTTCCTGGACTGGTGTGGCAGGATTCAAGGAAAAGAAATCAGGCAAGTTAAATTTATCCTACCTTATCATCCTGCTATACCAGTCTAGTTGCATGGGATGTACCCAAGCCCAATTAATCTGGGAGGGAAGAAGTTAGGGCTGACTTAAGAATAGCAGCATTAAAAGCTACATCCTCTCTTGCATGTACATTCAGTATAATATTTATTTTATTTAAAAACTCTTCTATACCGTTAAGTTAGATAACCATCACAATGGTTTACATAAAGGCACAATAATAAAATATGAGTGGTATAGATTACAAATTAATCATGTGCCATCATAGTACGGTAACAATCAACCTAATAAACGAAGCTTGACCGACGTGCCGCAAATGCGCAGTAGAGAGCAGCTCTACTGCGCATGTGCGGGCAAGCACGTCGGTCTCAGCGAGCGTCAGCTCATACAACATGGCGGTGGCGGCGTCGAGGAAGGGCGGCATCGAGCGGCAGCAGCGAAGATGAGGAGTGGCAGCAGCGGCGGCGGCGGCAGCGAAGATGAGGAGTGGCAGCAGCGGCGGCGAAGACGAGGAGCGGCAGCAGTGGCGGCGGCGGCGAAGATGAGGAGTGGCAGCAGCAGCGGCGGCGTTGAGCGGCCGCAGCGGCAGCGAAGACGAGGAGCGGCAGCAGCAGCAGCGGCGTCGTCGAGCGGCAGCGGCGACGAAGATGAGAGCGGCAGCAGCAACGAGGGAGGAGCGAGTGAGAGGGAGGGAGGAGAGAGAGAGGGAGGGATGAGTGAGAGGGGGGAGTGGGACTGAGTGAGTAAGAGGGGGGAGGGAGGGAGTGAGTGGGACTGAGGGAGGGGGGGAGGGAGTGAGTGGGAGTGAGTGAGAGGGAGAGGGAGGGAGGGGGGGACTGAGTGAGAGGGAGGGAGGGAGTGAGTGAGAGGGAGGGAGAGGGGGGGAGGGAGTGAGTGGGACTGAGTGAGGGAGAGAGTGAGTGGGACAGAGTGAGAGGGAGGGAGGGAGGAGTGGGACAGAGTGAGAGGGAGGGAGGGGGAGGGAGTGAGTGGGACTGAGTGGGAGGGAGGGACTAAGTGAGAGGAGAGAGAGTGTGTGGGAGGGTGGGGAGGAGAGGGTGAGTGTGTGGGAGGGAGGGAGGGAGGTAGGGGGTGGTGAAGAGTGAGGGGAGAGAGAGAATGAGGGGGAGGTGAGAGACAGAGGGATATGAGTAAGTGGAAGGGTAAGAAGTTGTGGAGCAGAGAAAAAGGGAGTGGAGGAGGGCTGAGGGAGAGGGGATGGGATTGAGAGAGGGTGGGGAGTGACTGAAGGAAGGGGAGAGAGGTTGGAGTGACTGAGGGAAGGGGAGGGAGGTGAGAGTGAGGGGAAGGAGGCAGTGGGAGACAGAGGGTGAGTAAGACTGAGTGGAGGGAAGGGGGGTGATTGAACGAGGGGAAGGGGGAGTGAGGGAGAAAATGTGTAGAAGGGTGCTGTGTTTCGAAAATGGACTGAAAAAAAAATTTAATGTAGCCCGTTTTAACGGGCTTAACGGCTTGTATAATATAATAAACTATGTGGGTAAATTAATCCTGTTTGTCAGGAATATATTAGGCGGCTTGAATTTAATATTAGTATGCGTTTGTAGGTTAAAATAACTTCTAACTTGGTGCGTCCTTATAGATCAAACTGTTTTTCTCCTTCTCTTTCTCTTTATAAAAAGCTTGTTTAAAGAGCCAGGTTTTCAGATTGGTTTTGAATATTTTCAAATTTCTCTGCAGCCTTATTTCTAGTGGCATGGTGTTCCATAATACGGGACCAGCCAGTGACAGTGCTCTTTCCCTTACTTGCGTGAGGCGTGCTGTTTTGACAGAGGGGACAGTTAGTAGAGCCTTATTAGCAGATCGCAGATTTCTTTGCGGGACATGTATGCGTAGTGCAGTGTTAAACCAGTCTGCTTTTTCATCGTAGATTGTGGTAGCCCTAAAAGCAGGGAGTTACAGTAATCTGTGCTTGCGAAAATCATTGCCTGAAGGACTGTGCGAAAATTGCTTAGTGCTAGCAGAGGTTTTAGTCTTCTCAGGATCATTAGTTTTGCGTATCCTTCTTTTATTTTTTGTGAGATGTGTTGTTTAATGTTTAGCTCAGGGTCTATTAGTACTCCTAGCTTCCGTATTTTTTATTGCTTACTCAACGGATTAATATTTTTTATTGCGAATGTAGGTTTGTATATGGTGTGTTATTTTTATGTTCAAGGTTTGTAAGAATTCAGTTTTGTCTATGTTTATTACCAGTTCATCTGGTTTAGGAGATGTTAATTATTTCAAGAACAAATATAACAAAGCTATGATCCCAAACAATCCATGAAATTAATAGGGTAAGTACACGGTATAGTAGTTGCAAACAGACCTCATATCAAGGCATACATTTTCATTGCTATTTAGCAAAAGGTATACCGGCAATATAATCATAGGTCTTACATGTATTTTTTGAAATTTTCTTGTTGCTCAGGTGTGCAAAAATTAATGCATAGTCCATTCGTGACCTATATTAGGTTATTGTAAGGAATTTAACTTAGCTTAGCAAGCATATATGGAGAATCGCCAGAGACATGGTCGTGAGGTCTTGAAAAGCAGGTAAGCCCTAATATCTATAAATACAAAAATTGAATTAATGACAATGTAACAGCAATAGTTATTATATATCCAGCAATCCCATGGGTACTAACGTGAAATAGAGAGCGTAGCATATCGGAATGGTAATGATCTCCTCTACCAGAGGGGCCGCTTTCGCGCCATTTTAAAGGGGAAGTTAACCAGTAGGATCCAACCTAGACCGGAAATGACGTAAACAGTTGATTAAATTGTCATAGCAACGAATACCACTCGATGGCTGCATTAAGACCATCGGGTTGCCATAAGTTTTTAACTGGAAGATCCAACGTTGCTCACGATAATTAAGAAGCTTCTGGGGATCACCACCACGAGTTGTCAAAAAAATAACGGTCAATAATGCGCCCCCGAGGTTTCCCGCCATGACATGGATAAAGAAGTGGGTGGAGTGCGCACACGCACCCTAGGAGGCCCTCAGGAGAAACATGGCGGATTGCCTTGCCATAGCCGTACCACGGATGCCGGGGAGAGCAGCTTGCAGACGCGGCGGGTAGCCATCTTCCCGAGGCTAGTGGAGAAAGCATGAAGAAAGGTGAGGCACAGAGGTCGAAACTGTCTGAGACCGATGGACGCAACACTAGAAGCATCTTGCAGGGGTTCTACTTGAGAATCCACATGTATTGGGGATTCTGGGACTCCCTCTTGCGGAAGTAAAAATGATATCTTGGAAAAAGAAAGATTGTATGGTACCCTCCTTATCTTTAGCCAGTAATGAGGTAAAGTAATCTTTTACCAACTCTGCTACTTGGCGAGAGAGTTCTAATAATCGACAGACAGTTGAGACGCACCACTAGTTTTCCTCGTCTAAGCCTTGCCTTCTCGGTTTACTTTAGAATTATTTTTTTTTTAACACGCTTTACAAAAGGAGTAAACCAGCCTTGCATGAGAAAAAGGCTGGTAAGGCTAGAAGCAAGGGAGGGACAGGGCAGGGAGAGGAGAGGCTGTGGAGAAAAACAAAAACTGGCTCCAAAGCAAACTTCCTCTCAGAATTATTAGTTTTTTTCCCTTTTGCCGCTCCTGCAGTCAAACTCAACCAGAACCCATCAGTGTCCGGAAGTGACTGTATGGGCTCACAGTGCTGGTCGAAACCAGTGACCTGGTCCAGGGTCTGGTCCCAGATCCACCAGTAAGCTGCTGCACCACCCATTCCTACCATCTGCTAAAGACAGAAAATACTGGATTCCTGCAGCTTGGCACCACCCCTAAGTAGTGGCTGGGATGTCACAGAAGGAAAACAATGTCTGCCTCCATCTGCTGGGTAGGGGGGAAAACAATCCACTTGTCAATGCCTGGACTGGTGTAGCAAGACAAGATGGAAAGGAACTTTTTCTCTTATCCTGTGTAGTGTAATCCAATAGAAGCCACTTATCTTTTATAATGTTTCCTAATACAGACCACGGGTGGGAGCCCTTTCAGACACCAGCAGCTTGATACTGTGGGAACCCTGGCTGCAGTACAGAATTCCTGCTCGCAGGGGCCCCTCAGTGTGCCGCACTATGAGCTGCACAGGCTTTGCCCTGAAGAGTTGCCAAGCCAGCACTGCCACACCCAAAAAAGCCTGCCTCACTCACAGTATCATTGCCTCAGCTTCTATCTAACCATAGCCCTTGCCTTGTATCCTCACTCGCCGTCATGCTTAGGCCACTTTGTATTGGCCCTCTATGTTCTGTGTGTCTGTCTTGTTTGTTCTGTTCTTGTGTGTGCGTCGGCCCTTTGTTTGTTTGTGTTAGTTTGGCTTAACTTGTGGGCACCCTTGTGTGTTTGTATCCTTGCTCCAACCCTGCCCTATCTTAGTGGGTGTCTTTCAGTTCCCCTGCCAGCATCTCCAGTAAGCTCCTTTTGGGCACCATCACCTGAAGGCTCAACCTGAGGGGGAGAGATGGCCGCTTAGGGAGAAGATCTGGTCCCGCACAGCTCATACCTGCAGAAGCCTGCTATCCCTGAGTCTACCACTGCTTCTAATCTGGGGGTTGCTCCTTACTAGCACACTGTGCCCTGACAGTTACACTAGAAATATAGAAACATTCAAAGCATATATGCGCACAAGTAGCATGCACGCACATATATGTTATTTTATAAATATTGAGCGTATATGCATATTTTCAGTTTTGCATATATATTTAAACGGTGGAAATGGAAAAATGCCCTTTGAAAATTGCTATTGAATCGTCAATGGGTTTTACCTGTGTTAAGCACATTTAATGTGAGTAAATGGGCTTCTGAAAATTGATACAATAATATGTTACATTTTCCTTCGAAAATTACCCTGAAAACAAAATGATAAAAAGTTTACCATCTGACAAAGAAACTGTTTGCCATGCCCCAAATCCAAACATATCCTGATTCTTTACTAGATTACTATTCCAAAATGTCTTAATGAAACAAAAGCAAAATTGATGAAGCCAAAAAAAACTTGCAAATCCCACATATTTAAATGGTTTGCCCCTGGTATTACTTGATTATTAAATGATAGGTCTGGGGAGGCATTTTAATGATGGAATACAGTGGGGACAGAAAAAATACCTGGTAGTTTACCAATCTTTAATGCTTTGGGGAAGTCTTACATTACAGATATAAATGATTTTTCTCTTGCCTCGAGACTGTAGTCCTCCAATGGATGAAATATGGAAAAAAAGAAATGCTCCTGGATTCGCTGCCAATTCTTCTTTGCATTTCTGAAGATTAGAAAAAATGTATGACTGTTCAGAAATGATTTAACTGCATGATAAAATTTGTAAAGAGGAAATACATAAGAACAAACATAAGATGTGCTATATTAGGTCAGATCAAAGGTCCATCAAACCCAGCAGATAAACTTGAATAAATCAATGTTTCTATGTTTTTATAATGCCCCTCACCTCTAGTCTGAAGTGCCTCCAGTATCATGCAGCATCCCAGGAAAATGGCTAAACATTTTGCAGTTCCAGAGCCCTTTTCATTGGCCCTGCTGCTTGGACTTCCTGTAACACATCCTGATGACATCACATCCTACCTTGTATAAAGATAGCTCAGAACTACCACTTAATGACTTTGCATCAGGTCTGGTCGTTCTGCAGCACTAGTTGCGCCAGTGTGTTCATGCCTTTTTCCTCTTTTGCTCCTGTGTGTTCCTGCATTGTTCTTGGTTTGTTCCTGTGTGCTCTTGCCCTGACTTGTTGCATCCGCATGTCCTATTGTGTTCTCCCCTCTGACCTGATTTCTCATCGCTTTGTCCTTAGCCTGGAACTTGACTTCGCTTTGCTCTCTGCCTGCCTTGACCTCAGCCTGGTCACGGACGTCACTTACATCTACTTTTTTACCCAGCCTAAAAAGTCCTGCTGGCTGCAAGAAACTGTTGGCTCAACCCAAGGGGGAGTGGCTGGTTAGACAGAAAATTTAGTCTCATGAAAATCAGCTGCCACCTGTTAAAGCCTATCTTGTATAAACTTAACAGCAGCCCAATGGCTCATATTCTCATTTCACAACAGTCTTATTTGTGCCTTTACTCTATCAAGCTTTCCAAAACCTGTCCTGTGACGCCACAGTTTTAAGTATGTCCTTAATGACTGTGCAAGAAATGAATTTGCATAAACTGGGTCTTCACTGTTTGCAAATATATCTCATGTATTTTCATTGTGAATAATAAAATACAAAAAACCTCTACACGTTCTAATGCCAAATTTTAATGTAGATAAATATGCCTAAACACCATCTAGTATAACAAATATTCTTAACATTATAGGACCTTCATAATAGGGTGGTACATCGCATCTGGCTCTGTAACTAATTGTTACAGGCCCTCTAATCATTTGTCCCTCTTTTTATTCAGTTTAATATTTTGGAATCAAGGCCACAATTTTTCCCTGTGAAAGATCACAGGATCATCGCCTTCTGAAGTCCCTACTCTTCATCCGAAACCAGGCGGTCCGGAGGAGAATGTGGTTGCAGAATATCCTCCACCAAAGGCATCCCATCAACCGAGTCTCCCGAAGACTCGTTTGCATCCTCTGACCGGGTAACCTGACCCAGGATTCCCCAAACCGTGGTAGCCTCCCTTGCCCAAGTCCTCTTGTATTTGATAGGGATGGATCCTTGGACCCCCAATCCTGGCAGGGCAGCGTCCCAAGGTCCTCCTGGCAAAATATGCCTTGGGGAGAAGGAGCACGAACTCAAGAGGAAAATTCGCCTGCTTCATCCCCATCCTGATCCAGGAGGTCCCCTCAGGACTCCTATCAAATGGGGACAGTGGTGGGGGATCTCTCCTCTCCCTGCTTCTCAGCTGATGCAGCAAGCGTGTCTAAAATGGCTACTGTTCCCGCTGAAACAGGGAAAGCGTGATCAGCTGTGCCAGCCGTCTCTGTGAATCCCGCGGAGCTCCGAAGCTTGCTCATGCCACTGGCAGCCGTGCCTGAGCACCCCTTGCCTTCGGGGAGGCATCGGGAACAGAAGCTGCCTTGTGAGAGGTGTGCCCGGGCCCTCTCTACACTCTGCACAGTGAGCGCTGCACAGCATGGCCCATGTCATGCTGCTTCCGACAGTGTGGATAACATATGGATAAGTTGATAAATTTATGCAGGCGGCATAGCCATTGATGTTTGCAGCTGAAAGTTGTATTTCCCCTGAGGAAGCCATATTGGAGAAACAAGGGCCTCTTGTAGGGTGATTCGTGAATAACTGACAACTTGGAAAATAAAGGGAGGGTTCAACACTGTTGGAAGTAGCATGATGTGAGTACTGGCCTGAAATATTAAAAAGAGGATCAACGTTTCAAGTGAAAATGATAGCTAATTGATGGATGAGGTCTTTTTCTATATGTTATATTAGATCTGTCTGCAGGATAGATTAGTGGTTGAAAAAATTATTGTGACCATGATTTTTTTCCATTGAGATTTGTTAACTGTATAATTGACATGAAGAGTTTATTAAAGTACTGATATTATTTTGTCATTTGCAGTTATATAACAAATATCAGATCAATACAAACTGTTGTGTTTGTGGCATTGTGGACCCTTGGTCGCAATGGAGATGACTCAGCCCACGAGGAGCCCCGTGGGGAACCACTGTGATAGGCTGACACAGATAGCAGACACAATATGGATAGTGTCTATCATGGGTGTTAAAAGCAGTCTTCCATTCATCTCCTTCTCGAATACGCACCAAGTTGTAAGCTCCTTTTAGGTCCACTTTGAAGAATATTTTGGCCCCTTGGAGTCTATCAAACGGTTCAGATATTAAGGGCAGGGGATACTTGTCCTTGATAGTAGTCTCATTCAGACCCCTGTAGTCGATGCAGGGGTGTAAAGTGCCATCCTTCTTCCCTACAAAAAAGAAGCCTGCACCAGCAAGGGATTTGGAAGGTCTGATAAAACCCTTTTGTAGATTTTCTTGTATGTAGGTAGACATAGCTTTGGTCTCAGCTACTGAAAGAGGGTAAACTCTTATTTATTTATTTATTTAAAGCTTTATTATACCGGTATTAGTAGATATATCATATTGGTTTACATCAGAACTGAAGTTGGAAATTACATTAAACAGGAACCGGGGTTGGGATTACATAGGAACAAAGAGAAATAGCAAGGAACTGGAAAAGAAGAGCAATGGAATGTATAAAACTAACTCTTCCTTTGGGAGGTTCTGAATTTGGCTTCAGATTTATGGCACAATCGAACTCTCTGTGTGGCGGAAGAACATCAGCTGCTTGCTTAGAGAAAACATCCTGGAAGGAGGCGTATTGTGGAGGTAAGCCAGGTAATGATGGGGTAGTAGGCATGCAGATGAGCGGTAAAACTTCAGCAAGACACCGACCATGACAGTCTGGTCCCCACCGGGACAGTTTCAAGGTAGCCCAATTAAATTGTGGCATATGGTCTTGAAGCCACGGCAGACCCAATACCACTTGATGCATGGCTTTTTCCAACACTAGAAAAGAAATTGATTCTGAGTGTAGAGCTCCAGTGCGCAGGCAGATGGCCTGGGTGGCCAATGAAACTTCTCCAGGAAGTGGTTCTCCATGGATGGATGACAATAGCAGAGGCTTAGCTATTGGTGTGGTAGGAATCCTTAGATGTTCAACCAAGCACTTCAGAATAAAATGACTTCCGGCACCGGAATCAATGAGAGCGAGAGTCTGAAATTCAAGATTTCTGCAAAGCAGAGATACAGGTAGTGATAATGGAGGAGTAGGAGAGGTGAGGCCCAGGAGAATTCCTCCTGCAGATCCCAGGCCCGTCAGTTTCCTGGACAAATGGGACAGGTTTGGACTGCATGACCCGATTGGCCACAGTACATGCACAAGCCCATGCGCTTGCGATAATGTCTCTCCTTAGAGGTCAAGTGGCTATGGCCTAGTTGCATAGGCTCTTCCTCCTCTAGGAGTGCAGATGGTAAGCTGGAAGCAATAGGCCCAGGTTTAGGACGGTTAGCCCCCACTGTAGACTTGTGGACTCTTAGCCTCGTGAGTTCGATCGCGGATACGGTGGTCAATTCTCCCTGCTAGTTTCATCAGGGACTCAAGGGAATCAGGCAAATCGCGAGCCACTAGTTTGTCCTTTATGCAAGAGTTGAGACCCTCCATGAATATGGCACGTAAGCATCCAGTGTCCCAATGTAGTTCAGATGCTAGAGTCTTAAATTCAATAGCAAAGTCTGTAAGTGGCTTGTTACCTTGCTGACCAAGCTGGCAGCTCCCTGCTAGACCTCTGCTTCTTTTGACACTGCTGATCACCAGTTTCTACTGCAGCAATTAAGTGATATCAGCATTGAAGGCACAGCTCTCAATTGATTTCAATCTTTCCTGGACAACAGGGCAAATAAAATCATCCTTACCCAAAGACCTCATCTTTGGAATACCCCAGGGTTCACTGCTTTCCCCCAATCCTTTTCAACATTTATATTTGTTTTATCTGTGACCTTATCTAGTCCTTCAACACTGAATGCCACTTTTGTGCAGAAGACATCCTACTCTGCATCAAGATAGGTCTGAACCAAACTGCTTCCATCACCAATCTTACAGCAGTAACCCAATAGCTTAAGAACAAGCTCAAACTCAACTCCTCCAAATCAGATCTCCTCTGGCTAAGATAACTCCCTTACAACTTAAGAATTCAGTGTGAATTCTGGGAGTTCAACTTGATCAAAACTTCACAATGGAAACCCACATCTCAAAGGTGGTAAGTATTTGCTTTAATCATCTGCATCAGATTCACCAACTTTGTAACTATTTCGATAAGCATAACCTTGCCACTGTGATACAAGTATTAATAAGCAGTCACTTAAACTACTGTAATTCTCTAGTCAATGGCATCTCACAATATGATCTCAAACACCTTCAATTTTTACAAATTGCAATTGCAAGAATCCTGGAAGGGGCCAAAGCAATTGATTACATAACACTTACCTTGATTCAACTAAACTTTGTCCCAGTAAAATAAAAGACACAATTCAAAACTCTCTACTATGTAAACAACTTGGCCCTAGAGTATTGCTCCCAATTCCTGCTCACATTCACTCCCACAAGAGAACTTCGTTCCTCCCAAATGGTCCTTCTTTCCTCTCCCCATCTAGCTTCCACCAGATTAACTTGCGCCACACTCTGTTTATTCAACTGCTATGCCTAAAACTATGGAATAAGATACCGCTACCCCCTCACCTTGAGACACTGTACTTTACTTTCAGTAGTAGAGTTAAGTCTTGGCTATTCAGCCAGGCATTTCCTTATATCCACATAACTAACAACTGTGGGAAAGACCATGTCAGAGACCCCCTACTATCAACAATCACTGAAATCTAATCTTATAACTGTACCATTAATTCTTTCAGACCTCTTCTATTGACTACTTTTTCTACACTAGCTACCTGCTTTTCTTTTCAATGCTTTTGCACTACAGTATATTCCATTATCCTAGCTCTTGAATGTATCTAGTCCCTTATGACTACCATATCTTATCCTTCCCCTTAGATGACCAATACGCCCCTCCCCTCTCCTCTAATCTTATTCCCTCCCTTATTATGCCTCTCTTGTCTCCTTATGATCACTGTAACTAGGATAGTGAACTCCTATGTAAAATGAATTAAATTATAAATTTGATTGTAATCCACCTTGCATCCAGCTTGATAAAAGCAAAATACCAAGAGGTAACCAGAGGAACATCAAGAAACCAAAGAATTATTTATCCCGATACAATCCTCCTATCTAAAGGCTGGAAGAGAAATCACTTTATTCAAATGAAACACTGAAGCAATCTTGTACAAAAAAAGGCAGAGCGAAAGGATACCGAATCCACTGCAAAAATTAAATAAGGATCTCTGCAAGATAGAAGAAGAATATCTGAATTGCAGGCCCTTTTTTTTTTTTTTTTTTAATATAAATTTTTATTTATTAAATTTCCAAACATTTCAAGAAACATCTTGAATGGGAAAAGAGAGAGAAGAAAAAAGAAATACATCTTTATATATCACGAAAAAAGGAGATAAAAGTTAAATTCTTCAGTCCCACCAGTCCACAATGTAGGATCCAAGGGCTTCGAAAGAGTATAGACCACAATCATTAAAGGAAATAAACCGCAAATTGTAAGGCAGATATATCAGCAGGCTATACATGTATATAGGGCACTCAACTATTCGAAGGAGTAGACTGAATTGCACAACCCACTCTCTGAATGCAACAGTGGTTTACCACATAAGAATATTGGCGTAGATTTTCAAATGTACGCTCGATTTTATAACATGCGCGCGCATGTTATAAAATCGGGGGTCAGCGCATGAAAGGGGGTGCACAATTGTGCACGCCAAGCTTTCTTCCGCCGTTCCCTACCCCCCACACCCCACCTTCCCTTCCCCTACTTCCCCCACCCTTTCTCTTATTTTTTTTGTTGTTTTAAAACTTACTTCAGCCCTGGGGCTGAAGTAAGTTGCGCATGCCAGCTGACTGCCGGTGCGCGATCCCCGGCACAGCAGCAAATGGCCACTCTGCCGGGAGCCTCTGACCCCACCCTGCCCCCTGGACTGCCCCGCCACCTCCCTGCCCCTTTTTGCAAGCCCCGGGACTTACACGCGACCCGGGGCTTTACACGCAGCATCAGGCCTTTTGAAAATAGGCCTGGCGCGTGTAACCTTTTGAAAATCCGGCCCATAGTTAATTGTGATGGAACAAGAAAAACATAAGAAGAGCCCTTATATTTCACACATGTGCATGGAAATTTTAAGACAAAGGAAGCCCCAATTTTTGCAGGACCCTGTGTCTTAATAACAGGAATTGTCTTCTTTTTTGTGTGGATCTCGACACATCTGGATATAGTCTAACTTTTAAATGATAGAAAGATTCAGCATGATATTTTAAATATTGCCTAAGAACCCAGTCTTGGTCCATGTTGAATGCAAAACAGGTTAACAAAGTAGCTGGTTGTGCTAAGTCACTGTCTGATGACTCCAATATCTGAGATACATTTATTGGGGAGATAATATCCATCCCCTCAGATTGAACCTGATTTTCATTCCTCCTGTAAGGAGGCATGTAATACTCTTTAGCAACAGGTGGTATAGCTGTCTCTGGAATTTTCAAGATTTCCATGAAGTATTTCTTTAACAGAAATATGTTGTATTTTAGGAAAATGTATTAAATGTAAATTCTTGGCACGAAGAATATTCTCCAAATTTTCCATTTTACTGTGTAACAGCTGACTTTCTTTAATTAATAAATCTTGCATCGGTTTATGGACTGAGATCTCGTTTCATTATTTCAAATTCTTGAAATATTACTTTGGATTCCTCCATTTTGCTAGACAACTTACAGTAGGGACAGGCTAGTGAAATTTAGATTATTTGCCTATCTCCATTTTGATTAAACCTAACTTTTTGCTTCTAATACATTTGAGGAAAATCATCAGTAAAATAGCTACTTTTTGCTCTAGATCGGGAATTGTTTAAATTGATAAGACTCATGCAAGTACATATATTCTACTAACCCCGCATTTTGCACATTTTCAACTTGTTGAAGACTAGATTCAATAACATCAGCCAATGTTTCAAACTCTCCTGCATCAAACTTTTTGCAGATGGCCCAGAGTTTCTTGAGAGCAATTAATGCATAAAGACGAACGCTGAAATTGTGATTAAAACACCACTGTAGAACCACCAGGAGGCCTTTCTTCAGAAGCTGGACCTAAGGAAAACAAATGTACAATTTTATTTAAATACTGATCCCTTTGGAAATAAAAAAAAAAACAAAAAACCTTATAGCCTCTTGCATAATTTTAATTAGCTGTAAGTATGTAAAATATAGCTATCCAAAACTAAAATTAAACAAGCCAAAACAGAGAGAGTTATTTAAAGTACTTTAGTTTTAATAAATACATGATACACCTTGGTGCTAAAATGATCCACAGCATGCTGTAATCTCTCAATTTTACAGCTTCTCATGTTAAGGACTGTTATAAGAAATGTAAAGACAAAAAACATCCCTAGCAAATCAATTTTAGCGTACCTGGTTATGAGTATTCTGAAGAATTGTGTTAAAGTGTATCAACACAGATAAAAAGGTGCAAATACTTGTTTTAAGCTTTTCTTCACCCTGAAAGAAAGAATATATCAGCACTTTTTATATTCACTGCTTAGAACAAGTTCTTGCAATAACGCAGTTTATAAAGGTTCCTAATAAATAACCTCTTCACCTGTACTTTTTGTATATTATCCAGTTAGCCCTCTTTCCTCGTTCATTGTAATTTCCTTTCTCAGTTACTTGTAAACTGACATGATGTGTCCTACGAATGCCGGTATAAAAAAGTGTTAAATAAATAAAATAAAAATAAAAATACAAATTTATAGTTATGTTGGTTGATGTTGTGTTGCTCTTTTGTTTGACTCTGAAAGGTCTATATTCAGTCAATGGCCAGAGATCAAGGCTAGCCAGATAAAGTTCTCTGACTAACTTTGGTGGTATATTCAAGTGAAGCCGCACTATTGAATACAGTCTGCTATCGTAAAGATAGCCAACTAAACTTAGCCTGCTAATTTCAGGACAGGTCCTTGAGCCAACCAGACTTACCTAGCTGGCCAAGTCATCCAGCTAACTCTGAATATCAGAATTAGCCGGTTAACTTAGCTGGCTAACAACTCCCTCCAGTTATGTCCCAGAATACCCTTAATATAGCAGCTAAATTTGACCCAGCAGTGTGAACAACTAAATTTATTTCTTCATGTATTTATTTATGAACTTTTAATATAGAACACATCATGCCGGTTTACAATTAACTCAAAGAAAGGAAAATTACATTGAACGAGGAGTGGGGAGAGAGGAGCAGGCAAGAAAAAGGGGAGGAGAGGATGGGTCTGGAGCGAGGAAACTGCAAGATAGATAAGGAACGAAGTTTAGGACAGCGCGGAAAGTAACCATAATAACTATAGAACTTATTAACATCACAGAATAAACTTACTAAAATCACAAAATAAGAGGAGTATATAATATGACTGAGTTAGTCATACATAGATAAAGTGCAAAGGCGAGTTCTGAAGGGAAGGTACTGTCTGGGATTGACGAGCATCTGGGTAGACTTGTGGAAAACCAATATTGAGTGCTGAGGAATTACCCTGAATTTACAAACTGGGAGAAGGATCTAGATTTATGGTTTATTCAGGCCTGTGACATTATATTGGGATTTTCTCCATAGGTGCATGTTACATTCCAGGTTTTCCTGTTGTATTCTAAAAAGCAGTTAAAAAGTTTGTAGAAGCATAACTTCATGCATCCTCAAAATGTAAAAGAAAAAACGACCATCAAATGTAGATGTTAAGTTCCTTAAGCTAAGCCAGCGTTTTCAAACTTAAAAAAGCAATGAAAACTAGTTTAAACTACTAATAATGAATAAACCATTTAATAATGAAGTTGTAACCAAAAGTACATACATTTTCTGTTAAAGTAGCCTTGACTCTCTTAATACTTAGGGGTAGATTTTTTTAAAGTGCGCACGGGCGTACATGTGCGCACGCGCAAGTTATAAAATCAGGGGGTGCGCTGATCCATGCTGCCGTCCCCCGTTCCCTCCCAGGCCGCTCCGAAATCAGAGCGGCCTGGAAGGGAACTTCCCTTCCCCCTAACCTGACCTTCCCACCCCTCCCCCTAGCCCTACATTAACCCCCCCCTCCAAATTTTTATTTTACCTTTTGCGCCTGCCGGCACGCAATCCTTCAACACAGCAGCAATGGCCGCTGTGTCGGAGGCCTCTTGCCCTGCCCCCGGACTGCCCCTTTAGTAAAGCCCTGGGACTTACACGCGTCCCGGGGCTTTATGCGCGTCGTCAGACCTTTTTAAAATAGGCCTGGCGCGCGTAACCTTTTTAAAAATCTGGCCCACAATGTGTAATTTATTTATTTATTTGTCTATTAGCTTTTATATATCGACATTCGTGGTACATCATGCCGGTTTACAATATAACTGAAGGAGGAAAATACAAAAAATGAGGGTGGGGGAGGGGTGCAGCTAGGAAGAGAGAAGGGGCGAGACAAGAGAGGGAAAAAGAGGAAGAGGAGAATAGGAACAGTACCTGATGGAAAAACAACCAAAGAAGATAATATGTAACACTGCAAATTATACACTCAAAAAGGGACTGTGTATAACATTATACACTATATATAAATTATACACGCCAAAAAGCACTATATAAAACAATATACATTATCTTTAACTAGTACATACAGAAGACACTATATATGACATTATAAATTATACATTCAGAAAGGCAATTATATATAGTCTAGCAGGGGTTGCTATTGGGAAGGTAGGGTTTAAGGACAGGGGAAAGGGGTATATAACAGGTATAAAAGGGGGTAAAATAAGGAGGTGCAGAGATATGAGAGACAAATCGGAGTACAATTAAAGGAATAAAGGGAAGGCTATAAGTACGGGAATGACAGGGCTCTTTCTCTGAAGGAGTAGAGGGAGCAGGGGGACTACGTAGGATCCGAGTCAGGGTAGGCCATTTTAAAGAGCCATGTTTTAACCCCCGTTTTGAATTTCCGAATGCATGGTTCTAGTCGGAGCTCAAGTGGCATAGTGTTCCAGAGGGAGGGGCCTGCAATGGATAGGGCTCTTTCTCTGATGGAAGTGTGGTGAGCACATTTAAGGGAAGGGGAGTGGAGGGTTCCTGAGAGTGCGGTTCTAGTAGGATGATTGGAGGAGCGGAATCAAAGAGCATCCTCAAGCCAGGAGTGATTGTGGTTTTGCAGGGAGTTGTGAATAATGGTGAGGGTTTTGTATCTGATGCGGGAGGAGATGGGAAGCCAATGGAGTTCCTTAAGAATAGGGGTGATGTGGTCGGCTTTATGTGTATTTGTAAGGATATTTGTCATAGCATTCTGTAACATTTGCAGGGTTCTAATAGTAGAGTAGGGGATGCCTAGAAGTAAGGAATTGCAGTAATCCATTTTTGATAGCATTGTCGCTTGCAGGACTGTGCGGAAGTCTTGCGAGTGGAGCAGAGGTTTAAGTTTTTTTTTGAGGATGTAGAACTTGAAAAATCCTCCCTTTATGATTGTGTTAATGTGGTTTTTGAAGTTTAGTTGGTGGTCTAGGGAGACACCGAGGTCTCGCACGAAGAAGGGAAGAACATTTGAGGGGAGGGTGAGGTCATGAGCAGAGGGTGGCGTCCGGTCAGGGTGATTTGAAATGATGAGGAATTCAGTTTTGGAGGAGTTTAAAGCAAGGTGGAGGTTAGAGAGTAGGGTGTTAATGGAGGTGAGGCATGTTTCCCAAAACTTAACAGATTTGTTGAGGGATTCTTGAATAGGTACGAGGATTTGGACGTCATCTGCATATAAGAAAAACTTAAGACCAAGGTCGGAGAGGAGGTGGCAGAGCGGTAACAGGTAAATATTAAAGAGCGTGTAATACCAGACTTGAACTTTTTAGTAAAATTACCGTATTTTTCGCTCCATAAGACGCACTTTTTTTCCCCCAAAGGTGGGGGGAAAATGTATGTGCGTCTTATGGAGCGAATATAAAAAAAAAACCAAACAAAAATCTAACAAACACCCCCCCCCCCGATTCCCCCAAGACCTGCCGAATTAATTTCCTGCAACCCCCCACCCTCCTGACCCCCCAAGACCTGCCAAACGTCCCTGGTGGTCCAGCGGGGGTCCAGGAGCGGTCCGGGAACGATCTCCTGCGCGTGAGCCGTCGGCTGCCAGTAAACAAAATGGCGCCGACGGCCCTATGCCCTCACTATGTCACTGAGACCGACCGCTGCTATTGGTCGGTCTCAGTGACATAGTGAGGGCATAGGGCCGTCGGCGCCATTTTGTTTACTGGCAGCCAACGGCCCTATGCCCTCACTATGTCACTGAGACCGACCAATAGCAGCGATCGGTCTCAGTGACATAGTGAGGGCATAGGGCCGTCGGCTGCCAGTAAACAAAATGGCGCCGACGGCCCTATGCCCTCACTATGTCACTGAGACCGACCAATAGCAGCGGTCGGTCTCAGTGACATAGTGAGGGCATAGGGCCGTCGGCTGCCAGTAAACAAAATGGCGCCGACGGCCCTATGCCCTCACTATGTCACTGAGACCGACCAATAGCAGCGGTCGGTCTCAGTGACATAGTGAGGGCATAGGGCCGTCGGTGCCATTTTGTTTACTGGCAGCCGACGGCTCACGCCCAGGAGATCGTTCCCGGACCGCTCCTGGACCCCCGCTGGACCACCAGGGACGTTTGGCAGGTCTTGGGGGGGTCAGGAGGGTGGGGGGTTGCAGGAAATTAATTCGGCAGGTCTTGGGGGGGTCAGGAGGGTGGGGGGTTGCAGGAAATTAATTCGGCAGGTCTTGGGGGGGTCAGGGGGGTGGAGGTTGTTAATTTAAAGGGATGGGGGGGGGGTTTTTGGGGGTTCCCACAGAAAGAAAAATTTTCTGATCTGGGGAGTGGACCGAAATGGCCCTCCCCAGACCCGAAAACAAAATGGGGAGAAAAAAAAAAACTATGCACTCCCCTAATTTGCTCCATAAGACGCCCAGACGCAGAGCCGGTTTAGCACAATTTTTTTTTTTTTTAATTTTCCCCCTCTGAATCCTAGGTGCGTCTTATGGTCAGGTGCGTCTTATGGAGCGAAAAATACGGTACTTACAATATTTTTGTTAGTTTAACAGTCAAAGCAATATTTGTTTGGCCGAAAGTTGTGTGCTGATGAACATTTACCTTGTTTGAGGAAGCCTGAGAGGGCTTTTCCTCATTTGCTTAGCCTCTCTAATTTTGTTTCTTTACCATGCTTTCTTTTGCTTGTGACTAGATTATCCTGCAACCTTTGACTAGTAAAATCTTAAAAATAGAGTTTCCACTCTTGCATTCTGGTAGACTGTATTAGCAACTCTTTTTAAAACAGAGAGAAGAAAGCTTTAAAAGTGATTTACAAAGTGTAAAAGCTGATTAACGCTGGTAAGGTGCTTTTAATCTTTGTAAGTCACTTGTAAAATTGTCCTGTTTTGAGCGCAGGTTTTCCAGTGGTGTGATTAAATTGAGTGGGGAAATTAGGCTCATAGATTGCATTTTCAACTATACATGCATTATTTTCTATTTTTTTTTTAAAGTACTCTCAGAAACAGCAGGTGGCAATATCTGCAGATTCTTTCTACCTACAGCAAATTTCAAAGTGAATATATGAGCATACATTCACGTTAAAAATTGGTATAAAGTCTGTGGGTTAAAAGTACCCATGAATTTTTGTTCCAGTGTGGACAATTTGAAAATTGCCCCATCCACCTATGAGAGTTCCAGGCAGATATAAAACGTAAAAAAAACCAACCCCAAAACATAATAAAAACATACAGAGGTCCATATTCAGAAGCATTTCAGAGTCACTCATGTCCAATGTTGTATTATTGTTTGTCTAATGTGAATTATTATGAATGTATTTTTGTACCCTGCCCTGAACCAAGGAAGGGTGGGTAAGAAATGTTTTGAAATAAATAAATAAAGCAGCTCCCCCAGACTGGCAAGGAGTTAGCTCTGGGGTATGACAGCAAAGCACAGTGGCAAAGGAAACTGAGGTGTAAGGTCTGGACATGGAAGCAAAGCTGAGTGGCACAAAGACCCCCACCCGAGGTGCAGGGTGGTATTTAGATTTTCTTGTAGAACGAGTTTGCCAAAGATAAAAGATTCTTCTCACAATTAGTACATCACAATGGATTCTCAAATGACTGAGGGTGGTTTTCCAGGAAAGTAGTAAGGGCTGCTTTATTTAGACACCACTGCCCATATCACTTTGCTGCCCTCAGCCCGTTCCATTTCTGATTTTCTGGTTTAGCATGAAATCTCTGGCACTACGTTCACATTCAGAACAGTGAAATAGTTATGCTTGAGTATCTTTTGTCTTGTGCCAGTTTCTTCTCCTTCACAATGAGGGCTTCTTTGGGCAAAAAAAAAAAAAAAATCAGTATAACAATAGCATAACAATATACCAAACCAAGAAATTCCTCTTCAGTTTCAGTGCAGGACTACGTTTTAGGTTCTTCCTGGCAGTGGCAGCACCAACCTGCTCAATTTTGGACACATTTAAATTTACTTCATCTGCTCTGACTTTCCCAGATCCTTACGAGATTGTTTTTGTCACCAGGGATGTGAAGATTACAACAAAAATTTAAGCCTGGATTTTAAAAGGGCTACACGTGTAAATTTCGGAGTTTACGTGCGTGGCTGGGCCTTGATTGCCGTGTGCATTTTACAATGGGCTCGGCCACATGCACAAACCCTGGTATGCGCAGAAGTGCCAGCCGAGGGAAAAGAGGCAGTCCTGTTGTGTGGTCTGGGCGGGCCGGACCAGCACCATTAGCCGCTGTCCCAGGGAAGCGTGAGTTAGTAGCCGGCTGGCGCTTGCAGATGACTTCTGCTCTGGAGGAGCAGTAAGTATTAAAATAAAAAAATTATGGATAGTTAGGGTAGGCTTAGGGGCGGGGAGGAGAGGGGAAGAGGGAGGAAGGATAGAGTTAGGTGTAGGAAAGTACCCTCCCTGTCCGCTCCTTAATTGGAGCGGACTGGGAGGGAACTTGGGGGAGGGCCGATTGTATTACTATGAGTTGCTTTGTAAAATTCCCCCCTCCCCCCACACGGGCAAGTCGCGGGACGCCCGCACGGATTTTAAAATCCAGTGCGCATGTATGCGCAGCCATCAGAATTTATAACATGCGCACGCCGGCGCACACGTTATAAAATTGGCGCGTCCCCTTAATATTTTGCAGTGGTATTGTAGTGCCCAATGCCCACACTGTCTGCATTATTTCTCTGACACAGACAGGTTTCACAGTACAACCTGTTATGCTGCACACTCTGCCCTGCCCTCACTGCTCATTTATGCCCCATACTGCCTACTGCCAGGCAAACAGAACAAATGAGTAATCTCAAGTGTAACTAAGGCTTCAATCACCAGAAAGGAAAAACAGAACAGCAACTGAAAGCAAAGCAACACAAATCTGCAATGAGACACAGATATTGTGATGCAATGCTGTCTCACTGCTTTGCTTTTCTCTCTTGTGTGAAGGGCTGTTAATGGACTGACACAATGAGACTATATAATATGCGAAACCTTACCAAGAACTCAGACAGAGCGCAGAGCTATGCTTTCACACAGACAATGTCTTGAGAAGCACTGCAGAGCAAATCTCTGACACCCGTAGTCTTCAAGAACGGTGTCACTTATCCAGCTCGCAGCAAAAGTCAGAGTAGCAAAATGCTTTGCTGTAATATGTCATTCCTCTCATTCCCTTCACAGCATACCCATCCTCCCCTTCTGTGCTGACTGCCTGCTCTACACTGTATCAATTTCTAATTGTACCCATTACCTGTTGCTCTCCCTATGATTTCTGAGTCCATTAACTATAATGGCTTACAGATATCATATTTCAAATGAATGAAACGAATAGGATTTAATTTGTGGGGCCACTTAAATTCATTTTGGGGTCCCATTAAAGAAACAAATTGGCCCCTATTTGTTCCACTTTTCTATTTAATTTTCAAGTAATGCACATCCCTACTGACAGTCCCACAGGGCCAACAGGAAGAGAGAGAGTCCAGGGTAGGGCCCAGGTCAAGGCAGGCAGTGGTCAGGTGATTACCAGAGTTAGGCCAATGGTCAGGGCAGGCAGTGAGCACAGCATAGTTGAGGGTCGTAGCAGAGGTCAGTGACAGGCAGGAGAGAAGTCCAGGTCCATGGCATAGGTCAATACCAAGGCAGGAAAACATAGGCTAAGACGAGGCTAGGCAAGAAGCAAGGAGGATGGGGCAAGGCTGGGCAGGCAGAATGAGGCAAGGCAAGAGGGGACAAGACAAGGTAAGGCAGCCTCAGAAACACTGGAGCAACACCCATGCTAGGACAGCAGGAGAACCTGTTGCTGAGGTGAGGGGTAAAGGGCTAAGTGGGTTTAAATAGAACAAGGAGGCTGATGTCATCTGAGCACACTGCATCCTGTTTCCCGCTGTGGGGCCTATATTATGCATGCACATGTGTGCGCACACAAGGGAGGCAGCAGCGGCATAGCAATGGCGGCATAAGAGCCGTGAGTCGTGTCAGCATCTTGTGGAGAGTGTGACTGGCCAAATCAGAGGGACAAGGGTTAACTAGTTTCCCGTGTTCTGCTACTGGTCTACAGCCAAATTATCTTGGAATGAGATACCTGAATGGCTAAAGCTCTTAACTTGAAAACTGTATCTAGTTAACATCACATTAAATTACATAACACGCTGCAGTTTCTTTATAATGGTACAAATCTGTTACAGAAAGTGAACATTCTAGTATACTCACATAGCAGAAACAGTCCCAGAATTTATTAAGGAACTGAGGATATCTGTGTAAGATTAATATAATGATCCATTCTATTGCATATTTCACAGAGGCTTGATTGTTGCTAAGTCCAGCCTGAAAAATCCTGTCAAGAATTCCATTCAAGAAATTCTGCACAAAAGAATAAAATTAAGAAAAATGTTAAAAATTCCATCCCACAGGTCAACAAAAACCATAATGAAGGTTTTATTATACAAACATTTAGGTTATATGAAAAAAGAACAATGTGATGAGATGATGCTCATTGCATTTACACTGATTATATACAGATATTTCTACTTTCCATAATGCCAGTGGTCTCATGGTGGGGTAAAGAAGAAAGACTTTCCATCAGGTCACTGGTCATACTTTTCCCTAATCTTGTCTATTTAAATTAATTCTTTATTCAAAAGTTACTAATATAACCATAACACTTTTATACAGCCTTCCTGCAGATTCAACGTCTTGTTTCCATCTACAGTTGTATGCAAAAGTTTAGGCACCCCTGGCCAAAATGTACGGTATGTTCAGTCTCTAAGTGAACAGAAACTGACACAACCTTTACACAGTTCAAAGTTAAACATGACGTCTTTCTGCAGTTTTTAATGAAAATAAACAGTGAAATAGAGCATGTGCAAAGGTTTGGACACGCTTGCAACTGATTCTTTATTTTTTAAAACAATAAGGCCCGAAAAGTAGATTGACTCATTAGGCCTTCAGTTAGTCAGGTGAAGACAATTCCATAGTTGAAAAAAATACTCTTCTACCCTCTCAGGTTGTAATTGTTCTTCTGTCTATTTTCAACAACTGTGGTCTAAGCAGCTTTCTGAGCATTTGAAAATGAAGATACTACAGTAATTCACTCTTACAAAGCAGGGGAAGGCTATTAAAATAAAAATCTCTAAATGATTCCAGCTAGCAATTTCAACTGTGGACTTGTGGACATGTACTCCAGTGAGAGCTAAACGTTTCAGAAGACGATTAGCCATGAACTGTGTGCTCTGATTTGAAGATAAGATCGGTTTTTGGGCAGTTCTATCAGAATTTTTTCTTGATCTTTCAGATCTTGCTTTGATCTCAATAGTTCCATGTAACTTCTACTGTTACAATTAAAAGAAAAATAAGGGGCCATTTTCAAAAAACATTTACCTGAGCAAAAAGGCCATCCGAAACTTGTCTACCCTGTAGAAGAGCTCATAGGGATCAACAACATGCCTACTTGAACACATGGGAAAAGGTGGGCTCAGACAGGGTTAAATTAGGGGAGGCAACAATGCTATCAGGACAAAAGAGCTTGAGCCAGCCACATATTGGTGACCATGAGAGAATGGAGTTTTGTCTCTGAGCAACCCTGTGGATGTGCATTCATTGGGCCATTTTTTTTCATGGGTATGTGCGCACCTCACAAATGTATGGTACTTGCGAAGTTACATGCGTACCATACATTTGTGAGGTACGCGTGTACCCATGAAAAGAATGACCCAACAAATGCACATCCCTACTATATAGAAAGGAAGAGAGCAAGCAGAAAAGGCTTGCTTATTCTTCAAAGCCCAAACCCACAACCATACCCCTGAGAATCCATATTGTTTATCAGAGATTTATAAGAGGTTGCAAGGAACAAGCAGGGCTCCTGGCAATTCAAGGGCTGAAGGCCAAGACAAGACAAACTGAGTTGAGCCATAAGGGCTCTGAGCAGACCTGTGAGTGCTGTGTTAATTATCTGCCAAGTCGTGAGGATCCGAGACAGATCTATGAAATCCCAGAAACCCTGCCTTGCATCTTGAAAGTGCCTTGTATTTGTGAAGCTATGAACCCAGATACTCTCTCTTGCTTTGTACCTGTAATGCCTTAAACCTAGAAACTATAGCTTGCCTTGTACCTCTGGTGCCTGTAAGGTGAAGTAATAAATTCTTGTGGTAACCATGTAACCTGATCTAGACTGGACTGAAATGAACTGTGAATTTTTCTTCATCTGTTTAAATTGATATTGAACCCGAATCCCTTTGTTAACCCTGAAGAGAAAGAAACTATAATCTGATACTTAGCCCAGCAAATGTAAGCCAGGATCTACTTTATTTTAGTATGCACCTCAACAGAAATCAAGTCCAGGAGTGGAGTGGATTATTTGCAGGTGGCTCCAATAACCCGAGAAAAGTGCAGGGAAAAAATGTCTGCAGAAAAAGCAGGTGCACATATCTGCAGACACATTTTCCCAAGGCAATTCCTAAAGGGAGAGTATGCATGTACTCATTGGTGCAAAGTCAATTCGGAAAGGTACCACTGGACTTTGCAACAATGCACATAGTTTTGAAAACTGCTGAACAGCTCTTGGTAAGGTAAGACTCCAGTTTAATCTCTATTTCAGTGAAATTGTTAAATTTTTGACAAATTCTATCTGGTCTTTTGTTGGATTTATGTTATTACAAGTGAATGTTTTATTCTTTTTATGCATTGCTTAGGACGTGTTAAGCGATATATACATTTTAATAAATGAAAATGAAATAAAAATGGTGTGCCTGACATAGAAAACTTAATTATAAAAACATTGTATACTGAACTATTTTAATTGTCACAATAAGAGAGGATCCTCCTTAACTAGAGTGGAACCAGGCTGCTGGCACTAACCCTCAAAAATGAGATAGAGCAGCTTTTAAACTAGATAAAGGGGAAAGCCAACAGTCACTCAGAAGTGCATGGTTTGGAATGAGGTATCCTTGAAGGATACTAACAAATCAGGGAAATTAGGGCTTCCTGATAGAGAGGTTGCTAAAGTAGCCCAGGTGCCTTTAAGTTAAGAGCAGGCAGATTCCAAATTACCCCTGTCAAGTGCTAAGCAGATTGTTAATGCAAACAGAGAGCACGCTTTGAAATGTCCATATTCAACTGCTAGAAGACTAAAAAATAAGATAGGAGAGTTAGAATGTATAGTACTGACTAAAGAGGTAGATATAATTGGCATCTCAGAGACCCAGAGAAAGGAGGATAACCAATCAGACAGCATGAAACCAGGGTACAAATTATATCGCAATGATATGATGGATCAAATTGGTGGATGGCTGGCACTATATGCTAAAGAGGGCATAGAATCGAACAGGATAAAAGGTCTGCAGGAAACAAAATGCATTGTAGAATCTTCTTGGAGAGAAATTCCATGTGAGAAGGGGAATGGAATAGGAGTACTACTCTCCACGTGGCCAGAATGAACAAAGCGATAATGAAATGTTAACAAAAATTAGGGAAGCCAATAAAATTAGCAACACAATAATAAATGGGTGATTTCAATTACCCCAGTACTGACTGGGTAAATCAGGACATACTAAGGAGGTAAAGTTTCTAGATGAAATAAATGACTGTTTCATGGAGCAGTTGCTACAAGAACTGACATGAAGAGTAACTATTATACACTTAGGGGCAGATTTTTAGAGGAGCGCGCGGGGTACATTTGTGCGTGCTACCCGGCTGTCGCACGCATGTTATAAAATCCGGAGTCTGTGAGCGCAAGGGGGTGCACACTTGTGCACCTTGCGCACGGTGAATCTGAGGGGAGCACCTATGGCTTTCCCTGTTCCCTCCAAAGCCGCTCCGTAATCGGAGCGGCCTTGGAGGGAACTTTTTTTTTGGTCCCCACCATCTTTCCCTCCCTTCCCCTATCTAATCCACCCCCCAGCCCTAACTAAATGCCCCCCCTACCTTTGTTTCTAAAATTACGCCTGCCCAAGGCAGCTACAGTATCTGAAGATTGGAAGGGAGGCAAACATAACTTCCATTTTCAAAAAGGATTTCAGAGGTGATCTGGAAAATTGGGCATCCAAATGGCAGATGAAATTTAATGTGCATAAGTGCAAGGTGATGCATATAGGGAAAAATAACCCATGCTATAGTTACACAATGTTGGGTTCCATATTAGGTGCTACAATCCAAGAAAGAGATCTAGGCATCATAGTGGTAACCCATTGAAATCATCGGTTCAGTGTGCTGCGGCAGTCAAAAAAGCAAACAGAATGTTGGGAATTATTAGAAAGGGAATGGTGAATAAAATGAAAAATGTCATAATGCCTCTGTATCGCTCCATGGTGAGACCGCACCTTGAATACTGTGTACAATTCTGGTCGCCGCATCTCAAAAAAGATATAATTGCGAAGGAGAAGGGACAGAGAAGGGCTACCAAAATGATAAGGGGAATGGAACAGCTCCCCTATGAGGAAAGACTAAAGAGGTTAGGACTTTTCAGCTTGGAGAAGAGACGGCTGAGGGGGGATATGATAGAGATGTTTAAAATGAATAGAGGTCTAGAACGGGTAGACGTGAATCGGTTATTTACTCTTTCGGATAGTAGAAAGACTAGAGGGCACTCCATGAAGTTAGCATTGGGCACATTTAAAACTAATCGGAGAAAGTTCTTTTTTACTCAACGCACAATTAAACTCTGGAATTTGTTGCCAGAGGATGTGGTTAGTGCTGTTAGTATAGCGGTGTTTAAAAAAGGATTGGATAAGTTCTTGGAGGAGAAGTCCATTACCTGCTATTAAGTTCACTTAGAGAATAGCCACTGCCATTAGCAATGGTAACATGGAATAGACTTAGTTTTTGGGTACTTGCCAGGTTCTTATGGCCTGGATTGGCCACTGTTGGAAACAGGATGCTGGGCTTGATGAACCCTTGGTCTGACCCAGTATGGCATTTTCTTATGTTCTTATAACAGATCAGTGAGCCAGACATCAGTGCTGGGAAAAATGGTTGAAACTATTATAAAGAATAAAATTACTGAACATATAGTTTAATGGGACAAAACCAAAATGGATTTGGTCAAGGGAAGTCTTGTCTCACCAGTCTGCTACATTTTTTTTTTGAAAGCATGAACATGTGAATAAAGATGAACCAGTTGACAGTGTATCTAGATTTTCAGAAATATTTTGACAAAGTACCTTATGAGAGACTCTTGAGGAAATTAAAAAGCCATGGGATAGGAGGCAATGCTCTATTGTAGACTGAGAACTGGTTATAAAATCGAAAACAGAGAATAGAGGTAAACTGTCAATGTTCTTAAAGTAGAAAGGTGAATAGTGGTGTGCTCCAGTGTGACCTGTACTAGGACCACAGCATTTTATTTATTTATTCTATGCTTTTTATTTAGACCAGTTTTACACACACTCGCTAATAGAAATGTTGCAGTTTCACAGAAAAACCTTATCACTGATATATATGGAAAAATAATTCATAAGAAATCATAGCCTTTAGCCCAAAAATTCAAACAAGAATAAAGGAGGAAGAAAAAAAATGATAAAAAAGAACCAAAAGATATGAAAAAGAAAAGGAAATGCACTAGCAGAAGATCAGGAACCAATTCAATATCTCAATTAACCCCCATTATCATTATCTCCCCCAGCTACAGCAGGACCACTCAACTTCTTTAAATATAAAAAAGCTCTCAATTGCTCTGGTGTTAAAAACGATTAACTTGGGCATATGTCACAAGGCATTTACACAGGCAGTGCAAGAAAAAAGTGGCACCAAGATCTTCAGTCTCCTGGTGCATAGCCGAATAAGGATTTTTTTTCTTCTCCTGGGTTAATCTAATAATATCTAGAACACCTCATGAACTCCTCAGTAACCTTTTAAAAATATGTATGAAAAATCAAGTCTAAATCTTCTTTAAATACAAGAGATGCCAATAATTTAGCTCTATCAGATTCTACAGCACCAGTTCTTCCCAAAACGTCCCCTGAGTTCCGACCATCAAACAAAGCTGAAGGCAATCTTCTCTTTACAGGTAAATAATATACTTTATTCAATGGCGGGACAGCCAGAATCTCAGTGCAGGCGTAACTCGTGCGCGCCGGTGGCCCGCTGGCACGCAATCACCCGACCCGAGGGCTGGTCCAGAGGCCTTGGCCACGCCCCTGGGACTTGTGCACGCTGCCGACCCTATGCAAATAGGCTCGGCACGCGCAGGGTTTTTTTTGTTTTTTTTTAAGGGTTACGCGCATAACTTATGCGCGTAACCCTTTTAAAATCTGCCCCTTTCACGC
This sequence comes from Rhinatrema bivittatum, assembly GCF_901001135.1. Lineage (NCBI taxonomy): Eukaryota > Metazoa > Chordata > Amphibia > Gymnophiona > Rhinatrematidae > Rhinatrema > Rhinatrema bivittatum. Next base: position 158,666,500 of record NC_042617.1, read on the forward strand.
ACAGAGCCGTGCTGCCTTCCCCCTTTCCCTCCCAGGCCGCTCCAAAATCAGAGCGGCCTGTGAGGGAACTTCTCTTTCCCCTAGCCTGACCTTCCCACCCCTTCTCCTCCCCCCCCCCCAGCCCTACTCTAAACCCCCCGGACCTTTGTCTTACCTTTTGCACCTGCCTCTGGGCAGGCGCAAGTTGCGCACGCTGGCAGCCTACCGGCACGCAATCCTCCGACAGAGCAGCAATGGCCCCGCCCCCGCCCCACGACTTACACGCGTCACCAGGCCTTTTTAAAATAGGCCCAGCGCGCATAGGGCTTTTAAAATCCGGCCCTAAATGTCTATGAATCAGGATGTCATCCTGAACCAGGGAGACATTAATCGCTTTAACCTCTATCTCACATCTCCAATATTCTCTTATTAGACTCCAGAAAATCTACTTCTTGCTTTTTAGCCAACATTTTTACTGATTCTTCCAAAGAAGTTATATCCTTTGAAGTAGCAGAAACTGAAGAATCCAGCTGGATCAAAAGAGCCCAGATAGTGTCCAATATTTCAACAAAGAGTTTAAGTAAAAGGGATAGGGCCAATCGATCTATAATCACCAAGAGGATCAAAGAACAGTAGACAATAACTTCTGTTGAATCATGACGACCCCAAATTGATTCCAAGACAGAGTTCACGCCTCAGGAAACCCCAGCAGCCACATAATCTCCTGCTTCTGCAGCGGCTTCTTCATGTCTCACAACTTGCATTGGAACATTATCAAGCAGTGACAAGTCTTCTCCAGTACCGGGATGATACAAAATTATTCAAAGTTGTTAAATTATAAGAGGTTTGTACAAAATTGCAAAAGTACCTGTGAGACTTGGCATCCAGATGACATTTAAGACTAGATTCATCAAACTATCGCATGTGATAGGAAGAGGGGTGTGTTTTATGGTAATAGCCTATTTATCACAATGTGCGCTCTCTTAGTGCTTCACATAGGTATTACCACAGAGTGCAATAACTTTTTCGCACTTTGCAATAATACCACAATTATTGCAGTTCCTACCTACAATCATGGGGGAGGGAGAGAGAGAGAGAGAGAGAGAGAGACTAAAAAGGCCATAATGCGAGTTGGTAATTAACCCCCCTTAATGTGGACAAGTGCAAAATGATGCATGTAGGAAAGGGCAACCCAAATTATAGTTACACAATGCAAGGTACCACAATGGAGTCACCACCCAGGAAAAGGATCTAGATGTCATTGTGGATAATATGTTAAAATCCTCTGTTCAGAGTGGAAAGGTTGCCAAGAAAGCAAACAGAATGCTAGGAATTATGAAACGAATGGAGAACAAAACAAATAACATCATAATCCCTCTGTATTAGTTCATGATGAGACTGTACCTTGAATACTGTATGCAATTTTGGTCACTGCATCTCCAAAAAGATATAGCAGGATTAGAAAAAGTTCAGAGAAGGGTGACCAAAATGATAAAGGTGATGGAAAGATTCCTCTATGAGGAAAGGCTAAAGAGATTAGGGCTTTTCAGTTTGGAGAAGAGACTGCTGAGGGGTGATAAGATAGAGGTCTATAAAATGAGTAGAGTGAATCAGTTTATTCTTTCAAAACGTACAAAACTAGGGAACAAGCAATGAAGTTACTAGATAATACATTTAAGACAAATAGGAGAAAATAATTTTTTGCCAATGCATAATTAAACTGTTAGTATAGCTGGATAAAAGGTTTGGACAAGTTTCTGGAAGAAAAGTCCATAAAGTATTAATGTGGACTTGTGGATATCCACTTCTTATCTTTGGGATAAGCAGCATGGTATCTATTTATATTTTGGGATCCTACCAGGTATCTGAGACTTGGATTGCCCACTGCTGGAAACAGGATACTGGGCTTGATAAACCTTTGGTCTGACCCAGTATTGCAAATGCCATATTCTTATGTTTACGTTATATTGGATGATTGCACTTTTCTTTTGTAGGCCAATTACAGAAAAGTTGTTCACTCAAGTTTGTGTTACTCATATTGTGCAAAAGTTAAAATTCTACTGAAAAAAAAAAATACTGTACCTCATCCAGTTTTGGAAAGAGCACCAACAGTATCTGCCACAACCTGTTTTTGATCCTGTGCTGCAAAGAATTCCCATAGTAGCGCATTTTAGATCTGGATACTAGGTCATCCTGAAAAAACATTCAAGTTAAAAAAAATTTCAAAACACGCATAGTAAATAGAATTTGTGCAGAATTTGATAGAATACTAAATCTTCGGATTGAAATGATACGTGAATAGACTGTTGTTTTACTTGGCACATCCAAACATTACTAAGCCAATTCAAGAATTACTTCCTTAAAAAAAACTGTCAACTTTTGTATTAACTGCTCTCAAAAACGTTTGGCTCTAACTAAAGCATCTATTGTTTCAACCTTTAATTCAGAACTACTTCATCTGTGTATCTGAATGTGCACCAAAAGTAACAATGCTGCTGTAAGAATTGACATAAAAATGATTTATGAAATGTATACACTCCCTTCAGTGTTGTTCAAATGTATTTTTTCACAAAGAGAAATGAAGAGATGCTGGTCTTCTGAGGAATGGTAGTTTGCTGCTGCAATCTGTATCTTAACCATAGTGACATTCATTTCTCTATAGGTTTCTTTTAATACAAACCTAACAATAAACAGAAAATGTCTGCAAGGGCTCTGCAAACTCATATAGTACAAATGACTGCATATTTCTAGCTTTCAAAAAGGGAGGGCGATTTCAATTTGTAATGGATACACTGATCTGAATTTGGGGAGATAGAAACAATCATCCCTGGGCTCACCTGCTGGCTCAGTGGAAGTATTGTGCACTGCTTGGAGGAGGGCCCCACATTCTCCAGTCTCCAGGTTGGCCAGGACTGGGGTTCCCAGTCAGCATGCAATGGCGACACCTAGTGGTGGGATTTAAAGCCCATCATTGCAGGGCCTCCAGCCGAGGACAGTCGCTGCAATGGCAGGGCGAAGTGAGTGAGGAGGTGATAGAAAGTAGGAGAAAACTATCCCTGGCTAGGTGCCAATGAAGTTTTATGGTGCCAGATCACAGCTCTAAGTCTGACTGAGCAAAGGAGTAGGAGGGAACTGCTGAGTCAAAAAAAATACCTTCTATAACCAACTGCTTTTCTAAAATTATTATCCCATCGTTTGAGGATTTGATTGTGTGTTTTACAAAACATTAATTTTTCATAGTAGCCATATTGATCCTGGAGACGAATGAAATCTTTGTAGGCTTGCAATACCTTTCACTGGACCAATAATAATAATAATAATAATAACAAAAAGACACTGCAGTACCAGATATTATTATGGCAACATGTCTGTCAGGTAGTCATTGCTATACAAGAATAATTTTGTATAACTAAGTCAAAACTAATACTACAAAATGATTCAATAACAGTTTTTCCAAAGCTCTGCTTCTGGCATGATTTTCTCCTCCACCTCTTTTCAGTCTCCTCTGTCTATTTCATTTTCTTTTCCAGTGGGATAATTCTCAAGCAGACTTGTGTGACTAAGTTCGCTTTGAAAACTGGAGCAGCTTAGATGCGTTTTTGCTGCCCAATTAAGGTGGGTTATTTGAAAATCACTTCCAAAATGTAATTTTGAAAGCCATTTCCACGCTTTACTCACAAAAATGGGCTTTTGGAAATATGCCCTCCCTATGTGCAGATAACTTACACACATAGTGCCACTACACAAGTAACTTTACCCGCTGTGAAGAGAGGCTTCCTGGAGGCAGGGCTGGGGAGAGGCTTGCATTCGTAATGCACTAACGAGAGCAGTTAGAAAATTATCACCAACACACTTACAGAATACACAGTACCTCGACAAGTGGAGTAAAATATATTAGAAATATATAAAATAACAGGGACCTTACTTTATCTAGCAGCTTGATTACAAGATCCTCAATGAACATCTTGTGTGATGTGTTCGATCCATCCAACAAGCAAAGGAATTTCACAGCACAAATTCTCACGTAATGGTCATCCCTATTTGTGCTAGATTTTATTTTTTTTATGGAAAAGGAAAACAAAATGAAAATGTACATAGTTCAATACTACTACATATTTTAAATGATAAACTGGCCATGACATTAAATTCAATTTTTGAAACACCCTCCCCTCAAACAAAACCCCCCCACCACACTTCATTCCCTCAGTGCAAAAAGTTCAAATGGTCATAAAAATTCCTTGTATTCATGAAGACAGTTATTTCATGTGTTTGTCATTAAAGGCCTCTGCAATAAACTTTAATGCATAAGTTAAGACCCATTTGTGCATAGTAAAAATAGCATGCTAACTAATAAGGCATTATCGTGCACCTTAAAATGCTCCAGAAAAACATTAGCATGAACATGCTAAAATTAGAGGGTCTATGCATGCAAATGAAGGACCATGTGCAAAAAAGACTTTAGCATGTGCAAGGTAAACAGCATTGTAATCTCTTCCTCTACACTATTTATTGTGGTCTGCATTTATTTATTGTAACTATCAAGCTAATTGACTTTTTATGTTATTGCAATTTTGTTTTATGTTTTAATGTTTTATTCGTTTTATGTCTTTATGTTTTTATGCTTTTACTATGTATGTGTTATGTATATCGCCTAGTATTTTCTCAGGCGATAAAGACATTTTAATAAAGAAAGACAAGTGCTCATTAAGGGCACACTATTTAATAAGTGCCTTGGACTGGGTGATAACTTCAAGATATCGAGAGAGCTCAGATAATTGCATACAAGGGGCTAAAAATGTACACCAGGTATAGAAATAAATTGTATCCATAGGCCCTTGAGGATAAATACATTTATCCACTCTTCTTTGACAAACCAAAACACAGCTGACACTTCTCAAGAATTTTTACACATATTCACACCATGAATATGTCTTCTCAAACAAAATGTTTCATGTTACAGAGCTTCTTCAAGCATTGCTCTATACCTCACAATGTATAAAGCACAGAAGGTTTCATAGTGATATGTAAATAACAGTCTCCAAAGTATTTGCCTGCTGCCCTTGCCATGATTAGTCTGGTCAATAAGCACTGCAGGCATTTAGAACATAAGAACATTAAGTTTTGCCAGCTGGATCAGACCAAGGGTCCATCAAACCCAGAATCTGATTTCCAACAGTGGCCAACCCAGGTCTCAAGTACTTGGCAGGATTCCTAAGTTTAATAGATTCCATGCTGTTTATTTCAGGGACAAGCAGTGGATTTCTCCACGTCCACCTTAATGTTTATGGACTTTTCTTCCAGAAACTTGTCCAAACCTTTTTTTAAACCCAGTTACACTAACATCTTTTATCACATCCTCCGGAGGCGAAGTCCAGAGTTTAATTATGCATTGAGTAAAAACGTTTTTTCTTCTATTTGTCTTAAATGTGTCATCTATTAACTTCATTACAAATCCCCTAGTCTTTCTACTTTTGGAAAGTGTAAACAACCAATTTGCATTTACATGTTCCAATCCACTCATTTTATAGATCACTAGCACATCTCCCCTCAATCAGCTCTTCTCAAAACTGAAGAGCCCTAACCTCTTTGGCCTTTCACAGGAGTATGGTTCCATTTCCTTTATTATTTTGGACACCCCTTTTCTGTACCTTTTGTAATTCTGTTTTGGGTTTTTTTTTTTTTTTTTAGATGTGCTGGCCAGAACTGACCATGAACAGTTTTTGTGGGGGCCCAGCAGCACTCAACTCCCTGGCTTGTTACAAAGGAGGGGAGGAGGGAGGTCAACTGACTAGCCAGTGGGCCCTCTAATCCTCCCTTCCCCCAGTATAAAAAAAAAAAAAAAGGTTCACAGGACACCAGCAGGCAGGGAAGATATGAAGGTAAGAAAGAATGACAGAGAGAAGGTGATAGGAGAGATACACAAATATACATTTGAGCACTTAAAAACATAAATCCACTTTTATTTATACAAGGCAATAGGATACCAGAGGTCAAGGGTCATTGCTGTTTTTGACAGGGTTAGTGTGGCTAAACACCACTGCAGGTGTGCAGAGGTTTGATCATGAACAGTAGTCTGTCCTTCTGAAGCATCTATGAGCTCACCAATTGTTTTGGTTTGAGTGCATAGCTCATTCAAGTGAGCTTTGAGGTACTAGCAGACTGTGTGGTCCAACAATTGCACTGGCTTCACAATATGATAATGGAGGAAAATGGTCAGATGCCATGTTCCTTTTGAGACAAGGTGGCAAGATTTTTCCCAGTGTTGCCACCTTCCATCACCACTCTTTGAAGATCCTTACTGACACAAAAAATAATAGTTCTTTTATTAGTAATCTGTTAATTATAATTTAAAATGGCACATTTCCTATAGACTGGAGTGTGGCCAATTTTACACCAATATTTAAAAAGGGTTCCAGGGATGATCCCAGAAAATATAATAACTGGGGATCCTGACGTTGCTGGTAGAATGGTAGAAGCTATTCTTCAAAACAAAATTATAGACTGATATGACTTAATGGGGAACAATCAACATGGTTTCCCTGTACGTACCTGGATCAGTCCAGACCCTGGGTTATGTCACCAATCCAGCAGAGGGAGGCAGAGAAACGTTCTACAGACTCTGATGTATACTCTGGAGCACCACCTGCAGTCCATCAGTATTTCTCTGTCTCCCAGCAGAGGTGGATGTCCCTAACCCCTGCAGTCTGTGGTAGTTTGTTATTTTTTAGACAGGTAGTTTAGGAGTTAATTTTTTTTGTAGACTTTCTTTTTCTCTTGAAGAGAGGCTGTTCCTTTCATTTAAGTTATTTAAAAAAAAAAAAAAAGGTTTATTTTCTTCTCAGCCATTCTCACTGCCTCCCGGGAGGTTGCCAAGTCCTGGGAGGCCTATCCCTCCTGGTTTTGAGGCTGCCGGAGTTGGGGAGGTTTTGAACCCAGCAACCACTCCTGGCAAGGGTGATACCGGGGGGCCAGGCTCACTCACCCTACTTGGAGCAGCTCCTGGGGTCCGGTTCGTCAGGTAAAAAAATAAATAAATTATTCTTGACAGCTGAATCATGGGTTATTTACCTTTGGTGCTCGGTGGGGCTGTGCCTTTGTTTTTTTTGCCGGAACTTCTATTAATTTCTTTTATTTTTATAGTTTGTTTCATTTCACGCTGGTTTTTTCATTGTAATGCTGCGAGGCGCGGCCTGCCGCACTTGTGGAGACACACACATGTGTCTCTCCAGGGAGAGTCTCTGTTCATCCTGCCTCCCCAGGGGGGGAGGCTCGTCAAGTTTGCCGGTAACAAAAGGGACTCGGGCACTTCGCGCGACCCCAAAACCTTGGCCCAGCTGCTCTCCTGCCCCGGACTCATTTCCCTGCAGTGCTGGGACTGAGGCACTCTTATCTACTCTGAGGGTGGCGACACAACAAGCTATTCGGGGTGCTTCAGACCCGCCTCCACTGTCGCCACAGCAGACGGTCCCTGGGGGGGGACAAGCCGCGTGAAGCAGGGTCATATTTATCTGCTGATAGCCTAGAGGAGATTTCAGACTCTTCTTCTTCTTCTGCTTTTTCAAGGGATTTTATTCGTTTTCTTCACAAAGCTTACAAATCTAAGAAATTTCATAAGAAACATAAGGGTCTCTCTTCTGATCAGAAGTTAAGGCCACGCTCCTCTAAAAGGGCCAGATCTAAGGATTTGGGAGTGGGGTCAGCTCCGAAGTGTCCCCTTCGTCCGGGTCAGACAATTTTTTTCTTCTTCAGAAGATTCTGAACATGACTCTTTACCTATTCCGGACAAGTCCCTGCCGGAGGGGGATTTAAATGAAGATCCTGCTTTGGGTGCTAGTTCAGACCCTCATGTTGCAGATGGAGATGATCCAAAGTAGTCCGACTGTTTAGAAGAGAGGAACTTGGTCCTTTAATTCCAGCAATTTTACTGGAGTTGGGTCTAGAGGTTCCAGTAAAGGATTCTTGGATGGGTAACATTGACCCAGTGTTGCTTGGCCTTAGAGGTCCCACAACATCATTTCCTTTTCATCTTTCTCTCACTGACCTTCTCTATAGGGAGTGGGATACTCCTGAGTTGGGGCTTAAGGTAGCACAAGCCATGGAAAAATTGTATCCATTACCTGAGGAAGCTTTGGAAATTTTAAAATTTCCTAAGGTAGATGCTGCTGTATCAGCCGTCACTAAGAAAACAACTATTCCAGTAACTGGAGCAACGGCTCTTAAAGATCTCCAAGATCGTAAGCTGGAGGTTCAGCTTAAGTGAATTTTTGAGGTTTCTGCTCTTGGTGTGCGGGCGGCCATGCGTAGTAGCTTGGCTTTGCGAGCTGGACTAAGATGGGTCCAGGCTTTACAGAACAATTCTTCCCTCTCTGAAGAGGAAGTTGCACAGGCTGGTAGACTGGAAGCTACAGTTGCTTACAGTGCAGATTCCTTATATGATCTCCTTAGGACTTCGGCTCGCTCTATCGTTGCCTCAGTATCGGCTCGCAGACTTCTCTGGTTGAGGAATTGGTCTGCAGACGCATCCTCCAAAGCTCAATTAGGGGCTTTACCCTTTAAGGGAAAATTACTATTTGGTAAGGAATTGGAAGATTTAATTTTGTCCCTTGGGGAAAATAAGATTCACAAATTACCAGAGAACCTTCCTAGACCTAGAAGCTCTTTCTTCTCGCTCTCGTTTTCGGTCTAACAGAAGATTTTGTTCTTCTTGTCCGTCAGCTCCTCCAGCTAAACAGTCTTCAGGTAGACATCAAAATTGGTCTCAGTCCTTTCGTGGCCGCCGCTTTGGCAGACCTGGATCTTCCCAAGTCTCAGGAGGTACAAAGTCTGTCCAATGAGATAAGGCCGGTCCTTTCTCCGGTTCCCGTCATAGGGGGCAGTTTGTCTCTGTTTTACCGAGAATGGGCCAGATGTACGTCAGATCAATGGGTTCTATCAGTGAGAAATCAAGGTTACGCTTTAGATTTTGTTCGGCGGCTTCACCACCAGTTTCTAATTTCCCCGTGTTCTTCTCTACAAAAGCGTCTCATAATCCAAGACTCACTACAGTGTTTAAGCGACCTAGGAGCCATAGTTCCAGTTCCAACATCAGAGCATCGGAGAGGTCGTTATTCAATTTTCTTCGTTGTTCCCAAAAAGAAAGGAACCTTTCATCCCATTCTCGATCTCAAAAGAATCAACCGTTGTCTAAGGATTCCAAAGTTTCGGATGGAAACTCTCCGGTCTGTCATAGCTTCGGTACACAGAGGAGAATTTCTAGCATCTCTCGACCTCACCGAAGCTTATCTTCATATCGGCATTCGATCCGATCATCAGAAGTTTCTCAGATTTTGCATTCTAGGACAACATTATCAATTCACGGCTCTCCCGTTCGGATTAGCCACAGCTCCCAGAACATTTACCAAGATAATGGTTGCAGTAGCCACACAACTCAGGAAGGAAGGCCTGTTGGTACATCCATACCTGGATGACTGGTTAATTCGAGAAAAGTCGGAATTTCTTTGTTGTTATACAATCTATAGGGTAATCAGTCTTTTACAGTCTCTAGGTTGGGTGATCAACGAAGACAAGAGTCACCTATTGCCTTCCCAATCTTTGGAGTTTTTGGGTGCACGGTTCGACACTCGTCAAGGGATAGTGTTCCTTCTGAAGCATCGCCTTTTCAAGCTTCAATCACAAGTTCGGGACTTACAGTCTATTCCTATTCCTTGTGTGCGGGATTACTTGATAGTTTTAGGTTCAATGACCTCTACTCTGGAGTTGGTTCCCTGCACCTTTGTGCATATGAAACCACTTCAGTCTGCATTGCTTTTATGCTGGAATCCAGTTTCGGAACTATACCACCTTCCCCTTCCTCTTACAGAGTCGGCTCGTTCCAGCTTAGATTGGTGGTTACAGCCAGCGAATCTACAACGGGGTTTACTTCTAGAGATTCCGGAATGGATTGTGGTCACTACTGATGCCAGTCTTTCAGGCTGGGGAGCGGTATGTCAGAAAACTTCTGTTCAAGGTCAGTGGTCCGAAGAGGAAGCACAGTGGTTGATCAATTTGTTAGAGACCAGAGCGGTTCGTTTAGCCTTAATCGCTCTTCAACCTCTCCTTTGCGGGAAGTCGGTACGGGTTCTTTCTGACAATGCGACCAGGTAGCTTACATCAACTGTGAGGGAGGAACCCGAAGCTTACTGCTAGCTCAGGAAGCACAACAGCTGATCGCCTGGGCAGAACAACATCTGCTCAGCATCGCAGCCTCACACATTGCCAGGGTAGACAACATTCAAGCTGACTTTCTCAGTTGACATCATCTCGACCCAGGCGAGTGGGAACTGTGCGAGGAAGCCTATCAAATGATATGCAACAGATGGTCCACTCCGGCAATGGATCTCATGGCCACATTTCAGAATACCAAAGCCCCTCAGTTCTTCAGTCGCAGAAGGGAAAGAGGAGCGGAAGTCAAGTTGAGTACATTATGACGTCATGCCGTAGTGTTGCGGCATGCGGAATGTAGTAGCATGTGATTCAGTACGTTAGGGCGGGGGCCCGACATACTAGTCTTAAAAAGGATTACCGGGGAAAGTTTGAGTATGTGAGTAAAATCATGGCGTAGTCACAAATTGTTGTGAGAAGATAGGTTGTAACCGGTTCCTTGTACGCCGTGCTGGGTAATCGGTAAGTGTAGAGTTGTGAAGAGATTCAGGGACGTAGTCAAAGCATAGTTGAATTTTATGTAGCTTCATGTTTAGAATGTGAATTTTGGTGTGTTATATAATTCAATTGATGAGATCTTGACGAGGAACTTTCTTTGGAAATGCTGTTTGCGGGTGGTCAGAAAGCTCAGAAATAATAGAAAAAAGAAAAAAGAAGATTGATGCAGTCTGGAGAATAATTTGAGTATAGACATCTTTGAGGTAAACATTTGGTGAACAGATATATATGGTGAGTGTGTCCTGAGTGTTAGGGTTTAAAATTAAAATTTACGTTTGGTTTTCTCAGTGGTTGCAGTCCCCCTGAGGAAGCAAACGCAAGTGAAACAGGGGCCGCTTGTTGGGGTCAGACCACATGAACATAATCAAGCTTAAAACGGAGATTTCTATAGAAAAGAATCACACGAGAGGAACCAGCATTAAGGAAAGATACAGATGTATTATGTATTTTAGTATTAAATAGATTGTAAGTGGACATGTCCACAGGGAATTAGCCATATGCTGTATTGTATGTACATTATAACATCATATAGATTCATTGTAAACATATATGCTGGCCTTATTGTGTATTCTGATGATTTTAAGGTGTGAATGAATGTGAGTGTGAGTATGGTTTCATGTTTTATGGACACATTCCTGAAGTTATATTGAAATTATGATAATAAAATTGCACACTTTTCTCTTACTTAGTGTTATGTGATATCATATAGAGAAAATAGTTCTTGTTGCCCAGTGAGTGTACCTTGTACGGTTACTATATTCAGCTGTTGCCATTTAGCTGTATAAATCATTTATCCAGCTTCATAGATAGCAGGATAAGCTATGGGCAGGCAGTGGGTGGATTGGGACGGCACTATTTATCTGGCCAACTTAGGATCTGATGCACAGGGATGGTACCTGATACCAGCGCACAGGCACACATGTACACGTGTATGCTGGCTTGCACCAAAGGACATGGCCATATAATAACTTACACGCGAATGGTATAAAATAGGCTGTATGCATGTACATGTGTGCATAATTTTATATGAACGAGCGCATGTGCGGACAAATGGCACTTCTACCACGCAAGTGGAGGGATTTTAGTAGGCACGCATGTTGACGCAATTACCAGTTCCCCGGTTTGTTCCCAATTCACCCATGTAAGGGATAGGACTTCCTAACCCCCCCCCCCAGTTAAAAAGCCTTCCTTTACCCTGTTAGCACCAACCCTTAAAAACCCGCTGACTAGCCTAGGATTTTTTATTTTATTACTTAGCAGAAGTAAAGTTACGTGGCAGGAGACTCCAGCGCACCTGTGTGAGCATACTTTGTGCACATTTCATGTTAAAGTCCCAGAGCGCCCATGTTCCGCCCCTTTTTTGCAACTGATTTGTGAGCATACTGGGAAATATGTAAATACTCTGGTGTCTTTTAAAACCCTCATGACACACACCGGCCGTACTGAATCTGGCCCTTAATCGGTAAGTAGTGATATTTGTACTTATCCGGTTATGTTAACTAGATAAGTCAGACCTTCCATACAGCAGATCTAATTTAGCCGAATATAATATCCAGTTAAGCAGCACCAAATACAGTGATGTCCCATGTAAGATAACTGGCTAAGTTTTATCCAGCTAACTTACAGGAACAACAACCTTTGAATACAGAGGCCAATATTTTTTCCAAGTGCATAATAAACTTTACTTGGAGTGAGCTTTATTGCATAGATCCCCTAAATAATTAAAGATAATTGCTAGCAGCAGCAGATTGTGAATTTTCTGCAATGCTCTGATGCCCAGATTAAGGATTTTTGGACTGATGAAATGGACTAGCAAGAGTTAAATAAGAACTCTAAATCTGCAAGTCTCAAATTATAGTAATTAGATACTATGCCTTTTGCAAAAAGTCTTGCAATGTTATTTGCACAGCTTTTAGAAAGAAGTATTTTTCCGCTATACACTATACAAAAAATGAATGCATGCTGAATTAGTTAATTCATCTCTATACAATAATTTCTTTTGAAGGTGGTAGAAACTGAAGTTTTGCACAATATTCAACTTTAAGCAAACAAAATTAGTGGCACATGGAAAAAACCCTGTAATTTTTTGGCCTAACATTTATATCTGGCCAATAAAATTCTGGCTTTCTAGGTTAAAGATCTCAAGATATGAATAGGCTTGGTAGATTAGCAGCTTGTGCTCTGCTCTGCTAAGCAACAGCACAGCTAGGAACAACTTTCATCTCAGAATTTCTACTTAAGACCTGTGACAATAACAACTCTTAACATAGTACGATGACAATAAACTAAGCGAGTCTGATTGCTGTCAGTAGTTGGTCAATATTTAAGATTGGTCTATAAATAAAAAATATAGATGAAAAACAGAAACACACTGAAGGTTATGAACCAAAAGAATAGTCAGAGGAAATAAGAACTGAAGTCTTGCAAATGAGAAATAAAAAAAAATAAATACAATTATAAAAATCACATTTTGATACAATATTGTTGAATGCTTCAGTCTATGCTACAATCATGCAAGCCTTTGTTATCTCCTGATTAGACCATTGCAATTCCTTCTACAAAGTCCTCTCCAAAAAAACTCACCCACCATCAGCATCTCATCCAAAATTCTGCATTCAAGACCTTGCTCAAGGCTCGTAAATTTGAACCAGTCACTCCTCTGCTGAAAGTCCTCAAGTGCCTGCCGATCTCTCATCTTTACATCTTCAAAATTCTTCTGGTCCTGGCTTTCAAAGTTCTCAAGGGCCTGACACACCGACTCTCCCTATATATCCCGGCTCATCTTTTACACACGCTACCTAATATCTGCCTAACAGTCCCGAGCTCCAAAGAAATCAGACTCATCTGAATAGGAAAAGGACCTTTCTTGGCTCAGTCACAACCCTTTAGAACTCCCTGCTTCTGGTCATAAGACGCTTGGCGGACCTGGTGACTTAGAAGAAGAACCTGAAAACAAGGTTATTCACAGAGGCTTTCGCCCTCAGCAAAGGGTGCTCCCGACCCCTTGCCTGACCTGGACATACACACCTTTCAACTAATTATCTGCATGAGGTTTGCTCAGTTTAGCCTCTCCCCCACCCCACCACCTTGTTCTTCATTTTTGTTTTAGATGGTGTTCTCATATGATTGTTTCCCAGTTGATATTCCAAATGATGATGATGCTCGGTCGATGCTTGTTCTGCATCTACATTGTAACATACTTTACAATGTAGATGACCTGCTGTAAGAGCATGTAATAAATAAACAACTAATTGATTTGACTGAGTGATATCTCAGGGCTAGACAAATCCCAAGCACCAGGTTGTTATAGCACCTAGAAACATTGTAGTGCCTACTGAAGCAGTTACCTCTCATCCCACTGCTCCCATCCCTCTCTCTGTTCCCCCTTTAACCAGATCTTCTATGGTGGAAACACAGTACAAGCGCCGCTCATTCCTAAAGATGTATGAGTGCATTTCGGGAGAGGAAGGATTGGAAGGTGAGGTTATAGATATCAATCCTAGTACTTTAATTTTTAGAGAGAGCTCCTAGTTCTGGACCAGATTTGTCCAGGTCTGCCATATAGCATGAAAAGCAGAAAATAAATCAAATAATATTAATAAATATGTTCCATTAAAAGGTGATTAAAAGGTTTGATCTGACCTTTTTTTTTATTTATATTTTGATTTTTGGCAATGCCCCAGAGGGCTTACAATTAATTTTGTACCTGGGGTAATGGAGACTAAAAAGTGACTTACACAAGATCACAAGGAGCTGCAGTGGGATTTAAATCCTGGTTTCAGTGGTTCATAACCCACTGCTTTAAACAGTATGCTACACCCTCCTCATTTTTTAATGAGATATTTAATTCTCCTGCCTTGGCAATGGTTGCAATGTAATTGTAGCCTCAATAAGGTTAGGTAGCACATATTGTACAGGCTCTCATAAGCCTTATGCTCACTGAGGATACAATTTGGGCTTCTAAACTGTTTTAAAATATTTCTTGGTTTAACTTTTTTTTTTTTAATTCTTTATTTATGAAATTTATTTCTTTTACATCAAACAGAAAGTTTATATCATTTACATTCACAAGGTACATATCCATCAAAAACATCAATTTTAATATAAACATCATTTCTGTGAATCATTCTTTATAAAGTAATATAGGTTCTCAGGAGTCACTTATTGGAGCATGTTCCAAAAAGAAATTATCTTAAATAAAATTGCAGTATCTATCTTTTCCTAATTTCCTCAATAGTTAGGTAATATTGACCTCACTTTTACAGTTATCTAAGAATAACCTTAACTGCACAGGATCATAAAAAATATACTTGTTGTCCTTATGAGTAAACATACATTTGCACGGATATCTAATAGCAAGTTGAATCCCCAAGGATTTAGCTTCTTGCATGTCTACAAACTTTCTCCTTCTCATCTGGGTGTCTCTTGTGACATCTGGATAGATCCAGACTTTTTGTCCTAGGTATGTTTTATTACAATTACATAGGAATGTTCTTAATATTAAATCTCTATCTATTTCATGTACAAAGGATACTAACAATGTCCCCCTGAACTCAATTTGTTCTTCAGAAGGTGTTTCAAGAAACGCAGTTAATTCTGCGTCTATGTTTATATCAGATAATTTCACACCTTTCCTAGTCTCCTTATTTGGTTTAACTTTTTAAAATTTCTGTTTAAAGGGTTGTTAATGTGTAGTGTATTTAAAATGTTTATAGTGCTTTAGAAAAATAGATTTGTCAAAGGTATTATTTAGATATGATAACAGCTTAGATCTCGAGAAAAAGTTACTGAACTGAGCAGTTAAAAGTCTAGCTATCTACTTGAAAGACAGGTTGGTATAAAAATATCTGCATAAAATTATGGTCACTGGGGATATAACTTTAGCTTGCAAACTGAAAACGTTGCTTACTTTCTGATCCATGCTTTAACATTTTTCTAAGTTTCTGCTTAAAAGGTTTAAGATGAATTTTGAAAGCTTGGCGTGTGCATCAATAGGGGATGCACAAATAAGTTGGGCTTGCGTGTGCTGACCCTATTTTAAAGATCGCCCAGATACACACAAATACCATGGCATGCATTTCTCAAAAATTTTTAAAAAGGGGCGCGGGCATTGGGTGTTTCAGGGCATTGCCAAGAGAAGCATGCGTAAACACTTACGCGCCCCGGCACGTGCAGAGGTCCCCTCCGTGCAACTTTACTTCTGTCATGGATGATGTATCAGTCATAAAATAAAAGGACTGAACCATTTCTGAGGGGTTTAAGGGGTTTAATGGGTCTGGGGTAACTTGGGAGGAAGGGGTGTAGGCCATCAAAGCAGGGGGACCTAGCTTTTAATTGGATGAATTAGTAGACAAACTGGTCAACTGGGAATGGCATGGGCGCGTGCCCCTATTAAAATCCTCGACTTATGCAGTATGAGCTTGATTTGCGCGCCCCCCCCCCCCCTTAAAATTTGGCACACATATGCGTGCGGCCCGATTATTTTATAACATGCTCGCAAGTTATAAAATAGCAGCACCCATGAGTGCGGGCCGATGCATGCACCCAAATGTGCACCTGCACGCCAATTTGAAAGTTACCCTCTCTGAGTGTAGGTTACATACCACAGGATTTTTCATTACGCTATAAATATAGCGGAATTTATTTATTTTTATTTACAATAGGGCACATATATCAACAAAAATAGATCATACTTTACATAGAGGGGTAGATTTTCAAAGGATTAAGCGCGTAACCCCCGAAAACCTACCCCAAACCCCCCCTGCGCGCGCTGAGCCTATCTTGCATAGGCTCGGGGGCACACACAAGCCCCGGGACGCGCGTAAGTCCTGGGGCTTTCCTAGGGGGGCGTGTCGGGGGCGTGTCGCGGCGGCGCGTCACCCGAGGCATTCCGGGGGCAGAGCCGCGGGCGTGGTTCCGGCCCGGGGGCGTGGCAGCGGCCTCCAGACCAGCCCCCAGACTGGAACCTGGCGCGCCGGCAGCCGGCCCTCGAGCAGGCGTAACTTTGGGAATGAAGGTGGGGGGGTGTAGATAGGGCTGGGGGGGGAGTGGGTAGGGGAAGGGAGGGGGAAGGGGAAGGGAGGGGAAGGGAGGGGAAGGTGGGGGGAGGCAGAAGGAAAGTTTCCACTGAGCAGCCTCAGAGGGAACGGGCAGCACGCGCTGGGCTCAGCGCACGCAAGGTGCACAAACCTGCACCCCCTTGCACGCGCCGACCCCGGATTTTATAAGATACGTGCGTATCTTATAAAATCCGGCGTACTCTTGTTTGCGCCTGGTGCGCGAACAAAAGTACGCGCTTGCGCTTTTTTATACAATGTACCCCAGAGGGTGCCAATATTATCCGGTAACAAATACACATTAAGTACTATTTGGTTTATGGCATGGAATTTACATTGATGAAATTCTCATGGGAGAGTATATGTTTTGCTATTCAACCTGTCGGTTTGTTGACTACGATTATCTAAGGGATACAATAATTTCCAGGTAGTATCTGGAGATTGTATGCTGGGTGCTCTATATCCGCTTATCCTTATTTATTTGCTTGCATCATTTTCTTTATCAAATGAAGAGCCATGGCCAGAAAAGGGCGGGGGGGGGGGGGGGCGATAGTGTGCACCCCGCCGTATCGCGGCAGTGCATTTTTGCCCGCCACGGTTATGGCTGTGGCACACGGTATTACCCCCATAGTGCCCCTGCAGAAGGTGTATCTATATCCGACACTACTGCCGGCAAAAATGTGCAACATTATTGTCCAAAGCGCAACCGGCCCCCAATTTTTTTTTATCTCGCCCAAACCCCTCCCCTTTCCCTTAATTACATTATATCACTGCAATGCAGTCGTTATCGCATGCGTTAGGGCATTATTGCACGTGATAAGGCCCTAACGCACGCGATAACAGCCCATCGTGTTTTGAAAAGATACCCTGTTAATTTTCACAGTACTTAAGCTATCTTTAGAAAAGCAGATCTACCTAACTTAAAGGCATTTCTTCCCACTAGCTGCTTTTCTTATATAGATGTTTAAAAAGCAGCTATTTTTGCAGCTTTAATCATTTCAAAAAAGTGCTCTATGCCCTCAGTTCTGGGAAATTACAAGTGACAGAAGCAAAGGAAAAACTGCAAAAGCATTATGAAAAAAAATGTACACAGAAATAAAAGGGTACATACCATAGGAGTTGTGCAGTACAGTAACGAAGGAGCTTTAGTCTTTGGATAAGCTTTCTGGGGACGTCTGGGCTGCCCTACCCTTATGCAGGTCTTTGTGCTAACAGTGAAGAGGCCAGATTTAGAAATATCTACCTCCATAGCTAAAGGCCATTCCCACAAAGATTTCAAAAGATTAAGCATAGACGGATTACAGTGAGTTGTGTAAGATAAAAACTGCAACTTGTATTTCTAGTGCTTCTGTTATCAGAACAGTGCTGGAAGGATAAGTAGTGGGTAAGAAGTACCTTGCTCCCGGAAGGGATTTAATGGATCTGGGAGAGAGGGGACGGCAGTGGGGGTACATGTTGAGGTTGCATGTGGATTCAGAGTTGGAGGGCAAGAGAGTAAAAAAAAAAAAATATGGGAAGGAGAGAGGTGGGGGTGCAATCGTGACCCTGTAAAAAAATTTTAAAAATCTTTGTTGGGGGTTGGGGACTGCTCAACCTGACAGGGCTACTTAAAACATATTAGAGAGGGGGTGCGAATCAGCTGCAGGCCACACAAGACTGGATACCTTAAAAACCTAACCAGTTTATAATTAAAACATAACCGGTTAAGTTTTTTTTTAGTTATCCGGCTACTTTAGGTCAGTATATTCAGCAGGGCATTTATCCTGCTGAAAATTTTGGAAAAAAGTTATCTGGCTTATTAAATATGGACCTCTAAGATCCTAGGTGAAAAATTCAGATTATACATAGAAAAAAATTAAAATAGATAAGCATGTGGTTAATGGAAAATGATTGCATTGGGCTGTTATTCCTGACAAAAATATTTATGCAACTGGTAGTGGTATAGATGCCACACCATTTTGGATGGAACTATCAAAAGTGTCAGCAGATTAAGTTATGGGACTGGATGGGATACATTCTGGGATTTTAAGGGAGCTCAGATGTAGTCTGGCAGGTCCATTGATAGATCTGTTTAATGAATCTTCAGAGATGAGATAAACTTCCCAATAGCCAGGCATAGGGTGCGATGCTGAATGTTTGGAATAAATTAGCTAGATAGATTTATCTGGTTAACTTAATCACTCCCTGTCCAGCTGAATATTGACCTGGGAAAGGAGAAAGACTGAGAATGATAATAGAGAGAATAAGAGAGCTTCCAGGCTTTTTAGCCTTACCAGTGGTGGGGAAATTACTATCCTTTCCATTAGTAGAGTCTCCATTAAAGTTTCTTGAATCTAGCAGGATGAAGAATCTAAAGCAGCATATGTTTACCACAGGGAGAACATGTCAGACAAATTTGATCAATTTCTTTGATAAGATAACCAGAAAACTAGATCAGGGGTATGTAGTAAATGTAGTGTATGTGGATTTCAGCAAAGCTTTTGATACTATCATGCACAGAAAACTTATAAATAAACTGTGCAGCCAGGGGGTAGGCCCCAAGGGAATGAACTGAATTAGAAGCTGGTTGATCAATAAGCAGAGGATGGTTAATGGAATTCACTCTGAGGAAAAAAAGGAGTGGAGTGCCTCAGGGGCTCGTTCTGTTCAATATTTGTATGAATGATATTGCAGAGGAGGTAGCAGTTTACTTTTTTGAGTGAATGCATCTGAGGAAGAAGAAAGAATGAGATGTAATCGAAGAAAACTCAATGTGTAGTTGAGTATTTGGCAGTTAATGTGAAAAAGTGCAGAGCCATTCATTTGGGTTGTAGAAATCCAAGAGAGCAGTACACAGTTGGCAGTAAGATACTGATGTGCATTAACCTGGAGAGGCACCTTGGGGTGACTGTGCCTGATTACCTCAAAGCAGCAAAACAGTGTGACAAGCAGACAAGGAAAACACCAGTGTGCACAGGGAAAAGCATAACAAGTATGAAATAAAGGAGGTGATAATGCCTCTGTACAGGTTAATGAAACCTCACCTAGAATATTGTGTCTAATTCTAGAAACCTTATCTCTGAAAAAATATAGAAAGGGGTGGAGGCAGCCCAGAAAAAAGCTATAAAAATAATGCAGTATCTGCACCAAAACCCCCTTGAGATGAGACTTAAGGATCTAGAGGAAAGAAGAGACAGGCAGATATGAAGAGAGTCATACACCGCAAATGTATAAATCAGGCACAGGAAGCAAACCTCTAGAACAAGAGATCATGGTATTAAAGCTCAAGAGGTGGGGGGAACAGACTCAGGAGCATCAGAAAATATTTCTCTATGGAAAGGGTGGTGGATACATGGAATGACCTCTCAGTGGATGTGGAAATTCAAGAAAGCCATGGGATAAGCACAGAGGATCTCTCATCGCAAAGCAGTGAGTAGAGAACCAGAGATTACATAGGGTCTATGGCATTGAATTAAGAATTAAAATAGACAGACTACATAGGTCTTATGGTCTAACTGCTGTTATATTCTATGCTTCCACAATATCTCAGCCAAAAAGGGACCATTCTTAGCCCACAGCTCACACCTGGATCTTGGTCAAAAATCCTAAACAAATTATATAGTTTAAAGGTCAATATTCAGCTGGGTAGAGAGTGGATAAGTTAGCAAGATAAACCTATCTAGCTAATTTATTCCAGATATTCAGTGACATACCCTATATCAGATATTCAGTGACATACCCTATATCAGCTATCGGGAAGTTTATCTAGCTAACACCAGAGAGGGAGAGGGTTATCAGGTAGAGAGTCCATCAAGCTAGGTTGAGAGAACATTGCACAAATCTCAGCTTTGGGTGAGTATCCTCACTCAGAGGGTCATCAAATCTTCACAGCTCTGTTCGTACGTCTCACTTTGAATGTCAAAATTGCCCCTAACTCCGACACTAATACCTAAACCTCACCTCGAGTTACTAGATGGGCCTTCCATAGGGATATAATTACCTATCTAGTGTGAGTCTCGCTCTCTCTCTATGGTCCCCCCCAGTGGTTGTATGTAGGAAATACCACATTCTGGTACTTATCCCAAAGTGCGAAAAAGTTATCGCAATTTGCAGTAACTTAGCTCTTCGCATAGGTATTAGTGCAAAATCCAGGCCTTAGCTGGATAACTTAACCACTCCCAGAACACCTCTGGGTTACCCATCTTAACTATTTAGCCTGATAAGCTAGAGGTGGTCAGCACGTGGGGATTTTTAAATCCCAAATTTAGCAGGAGAAACATGCTGAATATTCATCTCTCAGTGTTCTCAATTTTTATTTTACCCACATGAGGGTTTAATCTAATACTTACAAATACAGTCAGTTGGACGTAGAAACACAAGTTACATGTGCAATATTTGCATAGTCAATATAACTTTTTATTTATTTATTTATTTATTAGCTTTTATATATCGACATTTGTGGGCACATCATGCCAGTTTACAATATAACTGAAGGAGGAAATTACAAAAAACCAGGGTGGGGGGGAGAGGGAGCAGATAGGAAGAGAGAAGGGGGCGAGAGAAGAGAGGGAAAAACAGGAAGAGGAGAAAAGAAACAGTACCTGATGGAAAACAACAGAAGAACATAATAAGTAGCATTGCAAATTATACACTCAATAAGGGACTGTTTATAACCTTATTCACTGTGGATAACCTTATATAAATTATAAACTCCAAAAAGTATTATATACAATAACATACATTAACTATTATTAAATGGAGAATTCTGTGCCTGATTGTTTATTAAGCAGAACACTGGCATTTTGAGATCATTACTGTTGCTCATGAGTGATGACAAAAGAATTTTAGCTGCTCACTGTTTTACAGGTTACAACTTAAAAAAATAAAACAAATGGCAGCAGCAGTGACTGTTCATGAAAATGCAATTACAATTGTGATCATAAGTTTACATACCTCTGACAGAATTTGTAAGATGTGTAGCATTTTAAGAAACATGAGAGATCAGACAAAAACACCTGTTATTTTATTGCATTTCAAATTAAACTATTATGCATTATAGAATAGCAATCATTAAACAAACCATAGCAACAAAAGAAATAATAAAATAGTCCTGTTCAAAAGTTTGCATAACCTTGAATGTTTGGGCTAATATACACTCAAGATGACATACACAGGTTGAGATGGCAATGAAGGATAGGTATCCACACCTATACTTGTTTGATTGTAATTAATTTCTGTGTATAAAAAGTCAATGAATTTTATAGTTCTTGAGAAATCCTTGTGCATTTCATCTAGGGCTGCACTGGCTTTAGTGTTTACTGAAGCATGGGGAAAGCAAATGAACTGTCAAAAGATCTGCGAGCAACAGTAGTTCAACTTTATAAATCAGGAAAAGCATATACAAAGATATCCAGAGATTTGAAAATGCCAATCAGTACTGTTCAAACTCTGATCAAGAAGTGGAAAATTATAGGCTCTGTTAATATCAAGCCACGGTTAGGTAGACTAAGAAAGATTTCAGACACAACTGCCAGGAAAATTTGCCAGGATGCAAAGAAATCTTCACAAGCAACTTCTACTAAAATACAGGCTTTCTCTGAAACAAAGTGGTGTGGGTGTTTCAGCATGCACAATAAGGAAATACTTGAACAAAAATGGGCTAAATGGTAGAGTTGCCAGAAAAAGAGAAATTACTACTTACCTGATAATTTCCTTTTCTTTAATAAGGTTACGTGGATCCAGAACCAGTGGATTATGCATCTCTACCAGCAGATGGAGTCAGAGCAAAGCTGACATCATATACCCTTGCACTGACAGCCTGCCTGCATTCTCTGCAAAAGCCAACTATGACAAACTAACAAAACAATTATTAAGAGACAACCACTCCAGCACACAGCTAACTGCAAACCAATGAGCTTAGATGAGGAGTGTAATAACACTAGTCTAGGGTCTGGACTGACACTTACCAGTGATCCCTGGAACACAGCCATACAGGAGGATAATGGCAAACACATCCAGCAGCTGAGGGTGGATCCACCTATTCTTATTAAAGAAAAGGAAATTATCAGGTAAGGAGTAATTTCTCCTCTCTTAGCATTCGGATAGGTGAATTCAGAATTAGTGGGATGTGCCAAAGCTACTCCCAAAGAGGGTGGGAGGCTGCCCATGGTCAATCAATACCGCATGTGCATAGGCTGTGTCCTCCTGGGCCTGCACATCCAGGCGGTAATTCTTGGAAAAGGTTTGCAAGGAGGACCACGTTGCAGCTTGGCAAATCTTGACAGGAGGCAGCATTATAATCTCTGCTCATGACACTGCCTGAGCCCTAGTGGAATGAGTCCTCACGTGACTAGGCAATTCTTGTTCAGCATCCACGAATGTGGCCGTGACTACCTCCTTAATCCAGTAGGCTATTGTAGACTGTGATGCCGATTAACCCTGTTTACTCCCACCATGGAGTATAAATAGCTGATCCATCTTCCTAAGAGATTCAGAAACCTCTACATACCTCAAAATATGCCTCTTGACATCCAAGGATCTTAACAGATTATATTTATCCACATCTCTCTGCCTATCCAGAATTGGCAGGGAATTAATTGATTTAAAATGAAAATCCGAGACCACTTTTGGTTAAAAAAAAAAAAAAAAAAGGACAGAACAGTACGCAACTGTATTGCCCCCCGAGTCACTTACAGAACAGTTCCTTGCAAGAAAGGAGCCTTGCCAGGAACAATTGCCACAAAAAACACCGCTTTCAAGATAAGTAACCTCAAGGAAAGGCTATGCAACAGTCAAAAAGAAAAAAGGAAATCTAGAAAATCCAAACCAAAATGGTTAAGACTCCACAAGGGCATCGGCAGCTGCAGGGAAGGATGAAGATGCTTCATCCCTTTTTAGAAAAAGAGCCACATCTGGAGGAGCTGTCAAGGGTCTACTATCCGCCTGACCTTGAAAACAGACAAGAGCCGCCATCTGTGCTTTCAATGAATTAAGGGCCAACCCCTTACTCAATCCATCCTGCAAAAAAATCCAAAATGAGCGGGATCTTAACCAAACGAGGATGAACCATGCATGCGGTTTCCTATCAGCATAACCCGCAGCAGGTCTAGACATACTCAGATGCTTACCCGTAGCACCAGGCATGCGGAACACATCAGCCTGCGATCCTGATATGTTAAGATTGGATGGGGCCGATGACTGCGCCTGAAGAAAGGCAGAGAGGTCCATGCCAAAACCAGGGGGTGTCAGTCCTACTCCCCCAGAACTACCTTCCCCTGCTGACAAACCAGTTAGGGGAGCCCCAAATATAGGTGAAACCTCTGGCAACTTTTTTTTTTTTTAATACATTTTCACATCTTGCTGAGAAAGACCTGGCTTAGCAAAATCAGACAGAGAGAATTCTCCCTGAGCCTCCACAAAGTACTGACACGTTAGAGGGAATGCCAGGCTGAGATGCCCAAATACAGCAAGCAGTAAAAGATTTAGGTGCTTAGGTTTTTTTGCCATCGGCGCCGTAGAATTTTCAATACGTTCCAATAGGTGTCTGAGAACTATGCGCCCAGCTGTGTTCACAATAGGCAATTGAAAAAAATAGGCACTCAAAATTTAGGTGCACAAAAATTAGGATCCTAATACATCATTCAGATAGACGCTCAACTGAGCACCTACCTGA
This sequence comes from Rhinatrema bivittatum, assembly GCF_901001135.1. Taxonomy (NCBI): domain Eukaryota; kingdom Metazoa; phylum Chordata; class Amphibia; order Gymnophiona; family Rhinatrematidae; genus Rhinatrema; species Rhinatrema bivittatum. The sequence continues at coordinate 158,690,884 of NC_042617.1, forward strand.
GCACCCACTCCGTATGCAACTTGAGCACCCGCCTAGGCAACCTTAAGCGCACCACTGTGCGTCCACCAAGGTGCCCCTATGCGCACAACTGAGTGTCCAGCTAGGCGCACAACTAGAAGCACAGCCAAGCGCATAAGCGTGAACTGACATACCTGAAGAAGGCAGCCTTATACGCAGAGAAAAAAAGCGCGCAAACACCGCTGCAACCTACCATGCGGTGAACAATCCAAGCCTGACAGTGGGGCCTAGCCCAGAAGGCTGCTTAACCCACCAAGCTGCCCAAGTCCCCAAGCTTCCCCAGAGGCAGGAACAGACGTTGGATCAGCGTACTGAGCACAGAGACAGAAGGGAAGAGCAATCCCTAAAATTAACTCTCCCTTACCTCTTTTTTTTTTTTTTAACTGAGTTCAGCCCGACCCAGTCAAGAACAGTGTCGGTCTCCGGCTAAAGGGGGAGAGGGCATAGACCTTCACCACCGCGCTTGGCTTCCTGCACCTGCTTGCCTTTCAGCTGCATTTTTTTGTTTTTGTTTTACAGCTAAGTTCACACCAACCTAAACCAGCTACTGGACCAAAGCATTCATCTAAGGGAGGGACCTGAAGATATCACCTCTGGAAAATTTGACTGAGGGAGGGATCCTAAGCTATCACCACAGGAGAGCGGGGCGAATAAATTTCCTTATCTCTTTTTTTAAGCAATCCCCAGTAGGGAATTGCAAGTCCACCATCTGCTGGAGGTGGAGAATACTGGCAGGCTGATTTCAGTGCAGGGGTATGTATACCGTGATGTCAGCGTTGCTCCGTCTCCATCTGCTGTTAGAGGTGCATAACCCACTGGTTCTGGATCCATCTATCTGAACGCTAAGAAAAAGCCACTGCTGCACCACCGCCACAAAACAGCCCACTTACAATACACCAAACAGCACCTCGAGAAGCCTCAAAACTTATGGAACAAAATAATTTGGAGTGAGGACACCAAAACTGAACTTTATGGACACAACCATAAGCGCTATGTTTGGAGAGGAGTCAACAAAGCCCATGAAGAGAAGCACACCATCCCTACTGTGAAGCATGGAGGTGAATCTCTGCTGTTTTAGGAGTGTGTGAGCTGCAACGGCCCAGGGAATTTAGTCAAAATGGATAGCAGGATTAACACAGCATCTTATCAGAAAACATTGGAGGAAAATTTGCATTCATCAGCCAGGAAGCTGCGCATGGGGCGCACCTAGAATTTCAACATGACATGGCTACAACAGAAGAAAGTGAAGGTTCTGGAATGGCCATCACAATCTCCTGACCTCAACGTCGATACACTTTATTTGAAAACTTTTATATACCGGCATTCATTTGCATATCACATCGGTTTACAATCAACAGGGATATTAAACGAGGATTAGAAATGGAAAATAAAGTTACATGTAACAGGGAGATAAAGGAACAAGATGGGAGAGGAGAGGAAGTGAAAGGGTCCAGCGGACTAGAGAAAGGATAGATGAAGAGATTAATACAATTAACTAATTACAAGAAACTGTATTAAGCTAAATTCAGAGTTAACTGGATGTTAACCAGATTAGGCATAAGGGTTCGACGGGGGTGGGGTGGTGGTAGGGGGACGGACACGGGTGTTTTTTTGAGAGGGGAGGATGCTTTTTGGAGGTGGGGGTGTGCTTTGGGGAGAATATAGGCAGGGGGGCTGTTATATGTAGGGAAAGAACTCAAACCTGCAGTTCATGCTAGATATTCAAAGAATTTATAGGATCTGGATGCTTTTTACCAAGAGGAATGGGCAGCTTTACCACAGAAGAAAATAAAGGGCCTCATTCACAACTATCGCAAAAGACTGCAAGCCGTCGTTGATGCAAAAGGGGGTAATACAAGATATTACGAACTAAAAGGTTTGCAACTTTTTGAACAGGACCATTTTATTATTTCCTTTATTGCTATGGTTTGTTTAATGATTGTGCTGTTCTGTGATGCATAATAGCTTAATCTGAAACACAGATGTGTTTTGTCTGATCACTCATGTTTTCTTAAAATGCTACACATTTTACAAATTCTACCAGGGATATGTAAACTTATGAGCACAACTGTAACTCACTTTTATGGTGTGCCTCAAATGTGCAGTGTTTCCTAGGAAATGGACACAATTTTGTTCTAACTAAATATAGGAATGATGTATAAGATTATTCTGCAAGATATCAGCACAAATATTCACGTACCTTTCTGTGGCAATGTTTGCTGCACAGTTATCACCAAGGTTTTCAATGAAGGCGCACACGTCTTGAATGAGCCTTTCAATATGAAAAAGACTCTAGTTAGCAAAGGGTCACAAAGGTCTATAGACATTTACAATATATTTCAACATTTATCTTTACAACAAATTACAAACAGGTACAATGAGTCCCTCACTAGAGATCATGCATTCTAAAAGGGTACCTGAAGCAATGGGACACTTGAATCTAGCTTTCCAGGTTCCCAGTCTATTATTCTAACCACCAGGCCCTACTTACTCTCTCAAATTGGAAATGTCATTCTAGAAAAGACTAGTATTGTTAAAAGAAAAAAATAAAGTTACTTCAATCAACTTCCATTCACTGTTTAATGATTAACTTATTTAGGCCCCCAAGCTAGCTGAATCCCACCAGTCCAGGATAACATTAATAGCAGAAGGATTTTGAATTGACAAAATCTTGACAGCCAATGAAGAGATTCCCAGAGAGGAGGAGACAGTAACTTGATTGGTGGAAAATAGCTGGACTTTGCAGAAGCTGGAGAAGGTGCAGAGCAGAGTCAGGAAGACCAAATCAGAAGTGAAAACATCTTGAAGAAATAATTGGTAAGCACTGAAAGAGGAGAGGATTTTCTGAATGTTGTAAAGTTGGTATCTATGTATTCTAGATGTGAAAATGGAAAGAAAACATCAAACATATTGGCAGAGTCTGAAAAGAGCAGGAGGGTGGAATAAATGAAAAGAAACTTGAATGATACATAAAGAAAACAGTCAGTGCCAAGAAAGCAGAGTGCCCTCCATTGCAGAGGTATTCATAAAAACATAAAAAATTGCCATGCTGGGTCAGACCAAGGGTCCATCAAGCCCAGCATCCTGTTTCCAACAGAGGCCAAACCAGGCCACAAGAACCTGGCAATTACCCAAACAGTAGGAAGATCCCATGCTACCGATATTAAGTCGGAGGTCCCTAAGAGTAAAAAAAGTAAAAAAATAATAATAATAATAATAATAATTTGAAGTCAGCCGGTGGCTGTCGGGTCGAAAACCGGACGCTCAATTTTGCCGGCGTCCGGTTAATGAACTTCTCCAAGAACTTATCCAACCCTATTTTGAAGCCAGCTACACTAACTGCACTAACCACATCCTCTGGCAACAAATTCCAGAGCTTTATTGTGCATTGAGTGAAAAAGAATTTTCTCCAATTAGTCGTAAATGTGCTACTTGCTAACTTCATGGAATGCCTCCTAGTCCTTCTATTATTCAAATGTGTAAATAACCGATTCACATCTACTCGTTCAAGACCTCTCATGATGTTAAAGACCTCTATCGTATCCCCCATCAGCCACCTCTTCTCCAAGCTGAACAGCCCTAACCTCTTCAGCCTTTCCTCATAGGGGAGCTGTTCCATCCCCTTTATCATTTTGGTTGCCCTTCTCTGTACCTTCCCCATCGTAACTATATCTTTTTTGAGATGCGGCGACCAGAATTGTACACAGTATTCAAGGTGCGGTCTCACCAAGGAGCGATATAGAGGCATTATGACATTTTCCGTTTTATTAACCATTCCCTTCCTAATAATTCCTAACATTCTGTTTGCCTTTTTGACTGCTACAGCACACTGAGCCGATGATTTTAAAGTATTATCCACTATGATTCCTAGAACTTTTTCCTGGGTGGAAACTCCTAAAATGGAACCTAACATCGTGTAACTACAGCAAGGGTTATTTTTCCCTATATGCAACACCTAGCACTTGTCCACATTAAATTTCATCTGCCATCTTCTAGTCTTGCAAGGACCTCCTGTAATGTATCACAATCCGCTTGTGATTTAACTACTCTGAATAATTTTGTACCATCTGCAAATTTGATAACCTCACTCGTCGTATTCATTCTCTCTCTCTCTCTATATATATATATCTATATATATATATATATATATATTGAAAAGCACCGGTCCAAGTACAGATCCCTAAGGCACTCCACTGTTTACCCTTTTCCACTGAGAAAATTCACCATTTAATCCTACTCTCTGTTTCCAGTCTTTTAACCAGTTTGTAATCCACGAAAGGACATCGCCTCCTATCCCATGACTTTTTTGTTTTCTTATAAGCCTCTCATGAGGGACTTTGTCAAACGCCTTCTGAAAATTCAAATACACTACATCTACCGGTTCACCTTTATCCACATGTTTATTAACCCCTTCAAAAAAATGAAGCAGATTTGTTAGGCAAGACTTCCCTTGGGTAAATCCAGGTTGACTGTGTTCCATTAAACCATGTCTTTCTATATGCGCTACGATTTTGATCTTGAGAAGAGTTTCCATTAATTTTCCCGGCACTGAAGTCAGGCTCACTGGTCTATAGTTACCCGGATCGCCTCTGGAGCCTTTTTTAAATATTGGGGTTACATTGGCCACCCTCCAGTCTTCAGATACAATGGATGATTTTAATGATAGGTTACAAATTTTAAAAAATAGATCAGAAATTTCATTTTTTAGTTCTTTCAGTACCCTAGGATGCATACCATCTGGTCCAGGTGATTTGCTACTCTTTAGTTTGTAATTCTGGCCTACTACATCTTCCAGGTTCACAGTGATTTCGTTCAGTTTGTCTGACTCATCACCCCTAAAAACCATCTCCGGAACTGGTATCTCCCCAACATCCTCATTAGTAATCACGGAAGCAAAGAATTCATTTAGTCTTTCTGCAATGGCCTTATCTTCCCTAAGAGCCCCTTTAACCCCTTGGTCATCTAATGGTCCAACCGACTCCCTCACAGGTTTCTTGCTTCAGATATATTTAAAAAAGGTTTTATTATGAGTTTTTGCTTCTATGGCCAACTTCATTTCAAATTCTCTCTTCGCCTGTCTTATCAATGTTTTACACTTAACTTAACAATGCTTATGTTTTATTCTATTTTCTTCAGATGGATCCTTCTTCCAATTTTTGAAGGATGTTTTTTTTGGCTAAAATAGCCTCTTTCACCTCACCTTTTAACCATGACAGTAATCGTTTTGCCTTCCTTCCACCTTTCTTAATGTGTGGAATACATATGGACTGTGCCTCTAGGATTGTATTTTTAAACAATGTCCATGCCTGTTGAACACTTTTAACCTTTGCATCTGCACCTTTCAGTTTTTTTAACTTTTTTCCTTATTTTATCAAAGTTTCCCTTTTGAAAGTTTAGTGTTAGAGCTGCAGATTTACTTAGTCTCCCTTCCAGTTATTAGTTTAAATTTGATCATGTTATGATCACTGTTGCCAAGTGGCTCCACCACAGTTACCTCTCTCACCAAATCCTGCGTTCCACTAAGAATTAAATCTAAAATAGCTCCCTCTCTTGTTGGTTCCTGGACCAATTGCTCCATGAAGCAGTCATTTATTACATCCAGGAACTTTATGTCTCTAGCAAGTCCTGATGTTACATTGACCCAGTCAATATTCGGGTAATTGAAATCTCCCATTATTATTGCACTGCCAAATTGGTTAGCTTCCCTGATTTCTATTAGCATTTCATCATCTGTCTGACCATTTTGTTCAGGTGGACAGTAGTAAGACAGTGAACACTCATCAATGATGGAATAGGAGAGAGACTAGAAGAGAGAGTAGCTGACACTAAGGGACAGGGAGGGAGGAAGAGGAAAGGCAGATCTTCATGTCATCTGAAAAAACAATCATGAAACCAACTGAAAGACATAATTAGGGATCCTAAACTGTGACTACAGAGGAAAAGGGGGGGGGGGGGATGGGGGTAGAACAAGAACCAAATCCATTTCCATTCCTTTTGTTCCTCTCTTCTTTTTATCCTCCCTCAGTACAATACAGTCTGTCTCTCCCCTTCCTAAAAACACTTCAACTCTCACTTCCTTCCAGTCTTTCCTCTCTTCCTCTACATAACTATTTGCCTCCCTGCATCTCCAGTTTTTCTAATCCCCGTTTCAAAAGTAACAGAATACATGATGCAGGGGCGAGGCAGCTAAAAAGAGGTATAAATGAAGTAAATAAAGAAAAAAAAGGAAGAATTCAGAGAAAAAATATGGAGAGACTTATTCCATGTATATGGTATGCGGGGGCAAAAAATGACTAAGGAGGTTCGCTCAGGAATTCCTGCAAAAGCGCAACAGAACTAAAAGCTCTACTAGGTAGAAGAGACGAGTCCTTTCAGAACCACCAGATGACATTACCCACATATCATGGCTAATTCAACCTACTTATCAACAGAAAACTGAGTAACTATAACCATAGGTCACAAGGTGGAAATATAACAAAGTTTGAGTTATATATAACAAATCATTGTTCAAGAACATTTACTTATCATTAATCTACAACTTTTCCGGGATTTCATATTTGTATATTTCTTGATTTTTTTTTTCTTTTTATGTTATTATAGTTGAGAAATCTTGTTTTTTTCTGCTAAGATTCTCGTAATATATTTTGAAATTTAATAAATATAAAGTTAAGAAAATTGTCCCAAATGTAGAAATGGAAGCAGCTACTACTCATCTGAGCTATTCATTTCTCAAATGAAAGAACATAAGAAACAAGATCACACCACTCTATAATTAAGTTCTGACCCACTATTTTCTAGTGCCTGAGATTTTCCCTTTACCCGAACAAAAGGGCAACTCTACACCAATCCTAGTTACATGTATCTAAGAAACGTTTCACCAATACAACTTCAAAGAGACCTGAACGACTTATTTAAAAAAATGTTTTATTTAAATAGTTTTTGAAGCTGATCAGCTAAGTTCTATGGGGCAAGAATCAAATTATTTTTTGTGGTAAATTCATGTAAAAAAGCATTTTCAATATTCCTCCACTCTAACCACATAAAGAAAAGGACATGTAGTAAGTCCTGGAATCAAAACTTTGGTGAATTGTGTCAGTACTTGATAAGAGAAGAGTTTCAGTACTATGGTAGGGGCGAAATCCAAATTGGTATTGGTCAAGCAAAGAGTGTTCGTCAAGGTAGACTTGTAAGTTGCTTCAGTGATTTTAGAGAGAAAAGAGAGTGAAGAAATAGGTCGATAATTGTTATAGTCAGTAGAGGAAGTGGATGGATTTTTTTTAAATGGGAGTAACAGCGGAAGTTTTCAAGGAATCTAGCATGATACCAGTGGCTAGGGATAAGCTAACAATTTGGGCGATAGGTAAAACAATGTCATCTTTGACAAGTTTGAAGTAAAACAGTTGAGCAGGGAGTAAAAGCACAAGATGAAGGTTTCATTTTAGATATATTAGAAATTTAAGTTCTGGCAACAAGGTCGAAAGTGTCCCAGGAGAAACCAGGATCAAAAGGAGGAACAGGTATAGTAGTTGCTGGAAATGAATCAGTTAAGATCTGAATTATACCTTGATTAGTCCATGATTGCCTGGTTTCAAGCGAGAGGCTACTCCCACTCGGGTCATCAAAACAGCTTTTAAAACAAGCTCTTTACATCAATAGAGATTTACTCTTTTTACCCCACTCTAGGGCTACTTCTGATAACTTCATGTGTGTTATCCCTTTTTCAGCTTGTATTTAACAAGTGTGCTCTATTATTCCATGACATTGGGATATTTTAACGCTACACCCCATATTTCACACACCTCCCCTGTTACACTTTCTATAGGGGAAAAAAATTTGAGATCATTTAGTACCCTCTGAACTTCAGTGTCAGCTCACGACTGACACAGAGTGTTTTGGCCACCACCATTGTAACCATTGCTCAGAGAGGGGGGACTATGTATCGCATAGGAAGACTTATGAATAAAACTGTTTGTTCAGATATTGAAACTGGTAGTGAGGTAATTAAAGTTAAGAAAGTCGCCCGCAATTTGGGAATCCAAATAGATACAAATCTATCCTTATCGCACCATGTTTCTAATTTGGTAAAAAACTCATTTTTTAAGTTGCACACCTTAAAAAGATTAAAACCTTTACTCTTCAAAAATGATTTTCAAACTGTGCTTCAAGCTCTCATTTTTTCTGGTCTAGACTATTGTAATAGTCTATTTTTGGGTCTTCCAGATTCCGCGATAAAACCATTACAACAAATACAGAATTCAGCGGCCCGTTTATTAGTAGGATTGCCGATGAGACATCATATTTCTCCTATTTTGCATAAGCTACACTGGCTTCCGATTAAATTTCGTGTAAAATACAAAGTTCTCTCTTTAATTCACTCGTTAATTCATGACCCTGATTCAACATGGCTTTGTACATCTCTACGGTTGTATAAACCGACGAGACACCTCAGATCTACATCTCAATATCTGCTTGATGTTCCCACAGTTAGACTGGCAAGACTAAATATGACCAGGGAAAGAGCCTTCTCAGTGGCAGGACCTTTGCTGTGGAATTCACTTCCTAACTTTTTAAGGCAAATTACCAGTCATAGTGAATTCAAGAAGGCAGTAAAAACTTATTTATTTAAGATTGCATATGGTCATCTCGATAATCTGAACACCTAAGTTTCATAAGTTACAAAACTTATGTATCTATTGATTGCCTGATTATACATCTATTAGGATTATGCTCTTTATGAGTTATATCCTCAAGGTTTACTATTTCCTTTTCTAACTTTACTTGTTTTTGTTAAAATTAGTATATTTTATTTATAAGAGTAGGGATTATAATGATATAATGTATTTTTATTCTTTCTATTATCTTTTTTAACTTCTGTTGTTAATTTGATTTTAATTTATTTTATAATTTTTATTTTATTTGATTTAAATTTAATTTCTGGTTAATTTTTCCTTTATAATTTGTCTCTTGTAAACCGTCTTGATCAAACTAGTTTGAAAAGACGGTATAGAAATATTTTTAAATAAAAATAAATAAAAACTTGCCTCTCATTTCAACACAGAACAGTTGCACCTATGATCACAAATCCTCTATGTTAACTTCAAAAGTGGATTAATAAAAGACAAGGAATTTGAGCAATAGGATATGACTAAGATTTTATGCTGTGTCATCTAATAAATGGTGCACAAGAAGGTTTAGATGTAGACCTACACCCCAAACTGAATAATTTGTGACATAATATGCCTGCAGTTTGGCTGTTGGCCAATCAACATGGAAGCAAACATAACAAAATGTAAATTTAATTTGATAAAATACCTTACCTCTGATCTTTTCTAAATACATTTCCAAAGACACATCCTTCAATAAGAAGCCCAATGTAGTCTTTTGCACTTGAGAAAGAATCCATAGAAATTCTGTTATCATTAGAGGCAGGAGTTATCCAAGACTGGCAGCAGTAACTGATCATCACATTAAAGACTCCAGTCTTTATGCCAGACAATTCAATCATTTGGCAAATAATCTGTATAATAAACACCCCCACACAGAACAAAAAAAATCATTTAATTCCCTTTATAATTTAACTGCATGAGATATCTTAACCATGTAAAACATTACTGCATTAATTTTCTCTTAGAAAATAAATGGAGACTTTTCTTCAATAAGAATACAGGTTTTAGAAGAGTGTAAGGTTAATACCACTACTACTTCAGACTTCCATATTCCAACATGCATTTAGAATCAGGCAAAATTATTCTCTATAGAAGGACAGGCTACATCAAGTACTGTTGTACTCCACTGCATGCATGGAAATCTTTTTCCTAGGAGAATAAAGATGTATGTGTTTATGTAGTTATTGCTTTAAATACTATTATGTGTGTAATCTATACCCTGCCTAAAATTGCAGATAGGCGGGTAATACATTTTTTAAATAAATAAATGTAACTGGGGAAAACCAGGACTGGATCAGGTTGTCCCCTAAATGATCACCCTACAAGAAAAACAGGATATAGTTGAAACATGGCAACAGTATTACCAGCATGAAAATTAATGACCAGGGTCAACTGACAGTTCTGGGTACTGTGCACATATTTCTTTCTTTATTTAAAAAAAATTATATTCCACCTATCTACAATTCTAGGTGGATTATAATATACATACAAATTTAGGAATAGATTTTAAAAGGTTGCGTGCGGGGGTACATGCGTGCGTGCTACCCGGCCCGCGCACATGTACACCCAATTTTATAACTTGCGCGCGCAAGTTATAAAATCCGGGGTTGGTGCGCACAACTGTGCACCTTGCACGCCCCAAGCCGCGCAGCCTTCCCCCATTCCCTCCTAGACCGTTCCAAAATCGGAGCAGCCTGTGAGGGAACTTCCCTTTCCCCTAACCTGACCTTCCCACCCCTTCCCCTAACCTTTCACCCCCCTAGCCCTACTCTAACCTTCCCCAAAATTTTTTTGTACCTTTTGTGCATGCCTTGGGGCAGGCGCAATTTGTGTGCGCCGGCCGCTTGCCAGCATGCGATCTCTGACACAAAGGCAAATGGCCGCTATGCCAGAAGCCGCTGACCCCGCCCCCGCCCCCTCCCCTTTTTGCAAGTCCTGGGGCTATATATACGCGCCGCCGGACCTTTTGAAAATAGGCCCGGCGCGCGTAACCCTTTGGAAATCTGGCCCTTAATACATAAATTCAGTAAATCTAAAAACTTAAAAGCATATAAGCATGAAACAAATGAAAGAGACAGATACCACTAAAATCTAAACAAATAAGCCTCTAAATGTAATTGCTCATCTCACTCTGCACACTCTGGACCTTGCTGGAGTAGATAAAATAAGTTACTGATCAAAAGCACAACTAAATAAATGAACTTTCAGCAATTTCCTGAATTGCAATAAGGATGCCTTGGCTTTTAATGACACTGCATCCAGAGAGTAGACCCTGTCACATAAAATACAAGCTTTCTTGACTCTGTTAGCTTCACCAATCATATAAAAGGTACAGATGATTATCCATTTAAATGTATTTCTTACAATAAAGTATCTTCGGTAAGCCCAACCATGATATAAAATTTGAAAAACATCATGACTGCCTCAGATTTTGACAATTTCCTTACACTAATACTAGAAGGCGCTATTCTTTAGTTCAGTGTTCCAAAATTTAAAGCCCAAGGTACACCTACATTAACAAAAATGTTGTGTGGCACTTCAACTTCCAAGGGGGCAGGCAATGTGGACAAGGAAAGGACCTACATCTTCAAAAGAAGAGCTAGGGAAGTCTCTCTTCCGAAATTTAAAATAAAGGAAGAGAGGGGGCAGAGACACACAATCCAGTCACAATGGACTAGCTCCCTCTTGTGAAGTTCCAACAGGCAGGCTCATCTTCTGCCTGTAGGGATCTCTGTGGCCTTCGGGGGTAGGTCAGTCCCTCCAGTTCCTTGGCCCACATTTCCTGCTGGCTGCCATCTTATTTCCTGTCTGGACAGAATTTCAAGGCTTCCAGTCATAAGGTTGCTAGAGTTTAGTTCTCCTTCTCCAGCCCTCTCGGAATCCTGCTTCCAGACTATCTCGCTGTGCCGGCTCCAGCATACCCCTCGTCTCCAGATCTGATTTGTCTCATCTGGTGCTCCTGTTTCCAATGTACACCTGTGCTTCATACTGCATTCCTGCTTAGTCCTGGTTTATGGCCTACTATCTAAGTCCTGCTGGCCAGCAGCACTCAAAAGGAAAGTGGCCATTGCAGGCAGAAGGCACCCTGCCTGTACCAGTCACTCCAGCCTTATGTCACACCTCTGGCACTGTACGCTGTCACATCAAGCTCTGGCTAATGGACTTCGCCAAGCTGGCTGCAGCTGAATCTGCCCATAAATACCTGGGTAACATTAACACTTGGCAAAACTGGAAAAAATGGGTGAATTCACTTGCCCTAATCCTCTAACCCAGGGCCTTAGAGGTGCAGCCACAAGTGGTGGCTGTGACTGCTTCCACACTCCCGCGGTTTTTAAACAACCACATAGGGAGCTCCGGGTACAGATTACTCTGCATTTTTTTCTGGGGATTTAAAATCCTATAGGGGATTTCTGAATCAATGTTCAACTGTTTTCAGTATCCAGGCTTCTTGCTTTCCTGATCACGAGTCCGACGTAGCTTATATTATTTCCCTGTTAACAGGGGAAGCCCTGGCTTGGACCTCTCCAATCTGGGAGAGACAAGATCCCCCGACTTATTATTTCTTCTTTTATGCGTGTTTGATAACAGGCCACTTAATGTCTGCTTCCACCTCTCTTTTGCAGTTTAAAACAGGGGGCTATACAGTGGAACAATATGCCATTGAAATCTATACAATTTCAACAGAGACTAGCTGGAACGATATGGTTTGGCTGGCAGCCTCTGGGAAGAGCCTGGTGGAGTGGATTAAAGATGAACTGGCTTGCAAGGAGTTAACTTCCAATCTAGATGTGTTGTAACAAAAAATGACTCCTTTTGCTGAGAATGTATATAGAGTAGGCCATAAGGATTCAGAGTTTCCACCCAGAGACAGACTAGTTTGAAGGCCACAGGCCAACCTCTGAGTGAACTCCTATTTACTGTCTTGCACAGTGAAATGTTTATGAACAAGCAAGAGTCTGTTTATTTAGTTATTCCACTAAGTCTATGATGAGAAAGCAGTTGTTATTAACTTATACTAAAGCCTGAGAGAAAAGTGAATGCTTCACCGCTGTGCCTGAAATTTGATAAGAAATCAGAGGAAGGGAACACCGCTGCTTCCACAAGCATTTGTAGGGTATAAGGAGAGACAGTGAGAGAGAGAGAGAGGAAGGGGAAAGCGCGCTGGACGTGATGGTACAGGCCGATCCTTTGGAAACATGTAAGCTTTGTATATCTATGTTGCAACTGTTATCTATCATTATTTCTTCTGTGTAATCTGATTTTATTTTGTTCTATCCTCCTATTGCTCAAATAAACTCACTTTCCTAAATACCTGGAACCGTGATGTACTGAATCAAAGTTTGTGTATAGCTCTGTGTGTTGGGAATTAGCTCCTGGGTCCAAGGCCCCAGGTATAATCCCAGTAATTGTGTGTGTTTATATGGGATAAGCCCCTCAGATATCCCCCAGTGTAGTCCTCAGTGAGATTAGCTCCCCCAGGTCAGAGCCCCTGGGCAGAATACCAGTGTGCATGGTCTGAACCCGTAACAAGATGCCATGATTTCTCTCTACCTACATACTAACTCCCACCTTTGAGAATGCCAATTGAATGCTAACCTCCTTTCTCAAGCCTGGTGCTTCTCTGTGTCTTGGTTGGACCCTGTTATAAGAACCGAAAATAACATATATTGGGCCACACTGGGGTTCAGTTATCTCAAACCGAAAAGGACCAAAGGAGGTTGGGATTGTGCCTCTATTGGGCAGGCAGGGAGACATGGCCAAGAATTACCCCCACACCCAGTTCTAGTTGAAGTCCATGACCCATGATAGAGAAGATGTTTCTTTAGGCCTTACTGCCCTTCCAATACTTCATGTGGTGCAGTACTTATCCTTTTCAGTTTCCATGCCTTGGGCTTCGAGACTGTGGCAGCATATGCCCTTATTGACTCCAGGGTGTCTGGGAATTTCATCAGTCATGATTTTGTTCATCAATACAGGATACCCTTAAGACCAAATTATGTACCCATCCCTGTAATAGCCATTAAATGGCAGATCAAAGGGTCACCATTGATGAAGTTAAGAGTGGGCACATGACATTCTGAGATTCTCATTTTGGGTTCCTGAATCACCATATGCAGACTTTCTAAGTTTGTAATGGCTCTAGATGCACAACCCACCTATTGATTGGCAATCAAAGCAAATTGTTTCTTGGTCCTCATCACATTCTTCATCTTGTATTCTAGACCCAAGAAGGCCTTGAGGCTTCTATGATAGAAGTATCCCCGGACTTCCCAGCACACTACCACGCTTTTGCAAATGTCTTTAGTAAAAAAACAAAACAAGCCAAGACCCTTCTTAGGCACCGGGAGTACAACTGTGCCATTGAATTACACCCAGGAAACATGCTATCGCATAGTCTGATGTATCCATTTTCAGGTCTTGAAACCAAAGACATGGACAAGTACATACAGTAAAACCTAGCTTGTGGCTTTATCTGCCCTTCAAAGTCCTCTGTGGGAGCAGGATTCTTATTCGTAAGGACCAGCAGTTCTCAACCGGTGTGTCGCCAAGCACACGCAGGTGTATCGCCACACTTCCCGGTCCCCTGCTGGCCCAGCTGCTCCCCCCTGCCCCAGCAAAATAGGAAATTATCTTCCGCTCAGGCTTAAAATGCTAATAGCCCAGGTGGAATGCAGCAGGAGAGCTGGAGTCAGCGGCATCGCATGGTTTCTTCTTCCTGCCACCTGTGGCCCAGATGAGGAAATGGAGTGCAGCAGCCATGCGCGCAGGAAGAAGAGACCATGCTAGTGGGTGCAGCATCGGCCCGAAGAAGAAAGGTGCGGCATGGAGCAAAAGAGGAGCAACATCAGCCCCTGCAACCGATGGGGCTCCTTTGGCGAGGCCTGGAAGTGGAGAAGGCTGCTGCTAAGGCTGGAAGTGGAGGAGGCTGCTGCTGCCACTAGTTCGGTGGGAAGAAAGAGTGAGCATGTATATGTGTTTGAGATCGTGTGCATGTTTGTGTGCGTGTGTGAGACAGCATGTATGTAACTGAAAGGTTGAGAGGCTGTGTGCGATTTAAAACCTGTTTGTGTGAAAGAGTATGTGTGTGTGATTGAGATCCTTTGTGTGTGAGAGATAGCATGAATGTAAGCGTATGACAGAGAACCTGTATATGTCAGTGAGAAAGATCATGTGTATGCATGATTAACAGCCTGTGTGTATAAGACAGCATGTGTGCTGTGGGTGACTGAGAGCCGATGTAGGTGAGAGAATATGTGAGTGTATTTGATTGAGAACCTGTGTGTAAGTGAAAGAAAGAGAGAGAGCATGTATGTAAGTGTGTGAATGAGAGTCTATGTGTTTTATTTTGTCATAAACTTAACAAAAGCTGCACGTTAGCAATACTAAATAATTGCATACTTCCATATAATGAGAACCATAGTCACATATACTTATAACAGAAACAGCAGAGTTTCACTCCTCACCTTGTCCCCTCTCTCCCCTCCCTTCTACCCAGGCCTGTCCCCCTCATATATATCTCAAATTCCATACACAGAAACAGAACAGTTTTAAACCTCTTGTCAAGAGAAATAATTGAGAATCTGACTTCTAGCTTTATGTGGTAAATGAGAAATATAAGAAAGCCAAACTTCCAATATCGATTTCTTTCTCCTAGGGTGTGAAGATGGACAAGACATCTATTCCATTACCAGGAAATGATGGATTTTATTTTTCCAAAAATTAAAGTTTGGAACATTCGACTGTCTCCAGAAATGTAGTATAGCTACTTTTGCCAGCAATAAAACTTTCTGTATCTATATCCCCTTCTATAAAGCACAATAGGAGTCTGATCTAATATCTCCAAACAAAGCAGCCAAAGCATGAAACACCAACAATGGAGATGTAATATCTTCCATATATGTATATACTTTTTTCCAAAAAACCTGTATTCTAGGACACAACCAAAAGGAATCATGCTTTGTGAAATAAAAGCATGATTCAAAAAATTAAATTGTGTTTCTCTCATTTGTATATTAGTAAGTTTTAATATGTGAGCAAAACATGCCAGGAGCACTTTCATGGGGAGATGTATATGTAAGTCCTCCTCCCATTTGTTCCACAAAAAAATCAAAATCCCAATCAGGTTTAGTGTGCTCCAACAACCGATAAAGGGATGACAATGTCTCCCAAGGTCCTCCATATCAAATCATTCTTGTAAACGAAGTTAGTTTTCACTGTTAAGTTCAAGGGAAGCAGAGATGTCACATAGTCGCGGGTCTGAAGATAAGAAAAAGTCTTTCTTTGACAAATCAAAAGATTTCCGTAAGTTGGCAAAATTTAGGATATCCCCCTGATCATCCAGCAATTGACCCATAATCTGTAATCCTTGGGCCCTCCATTCCACAAAACTACTCCTATTCATGCCCGGTGCAAATTTACTGTTGCCTACAAGGGTAGAAAAGGTGATTTAACACGTCTTAAGTGTAGTTTGCAAAGGAGCCACCTCCAAGACTTGTGCAAAAGCTCAATCAAACAATGCTTCAGAGTGGTGGGCAACTGACTGTTAGATGCAATATGAATTGCTGAGAAAAGGGGAAAATCAATCCAAATTCAAACTCCACTGCAGTATAATGAGCAGTTCCCTGAAGCCAATCACCCACATGTCATAAATTTGCTGCCATATTATATAATTTGAGATTAGGAAATCCCAACCCCCCTTTCCCCCATGGTATAAGATGTTTAAGCGCTATATGGGATTTCTTCCCTTTCCCTTCAAGATCTCATGTCCCTCAAGAACAATATCAACAAATGTCTCGTCAAATAAAGAGGATTAATCCAAAAACAAACATTTGGGGAGAAATACCATCTTAAATATATTCTGCCAATGAGAGATATGTTATAGAGGGGTCCTAGCTGCTAAAATATGTTTAGTGATATCTAGTAACTTTTGTATACTAACCTCAAAGCAAATTCAAATCATTTGGCAAAAAAAATCCCCAAGTAAAGTATCTTATCTTACTTAGTATCTCCCCATTTCAAAGGAAATTCCCCCTGCCACCTTTGCACTGGCCAAACCCCCACTGGTAAAGCTTCAGACTTATTGAGATTCAACTTAAATCTCGCTAGTGGCCCATAAACTCTAAATACTTGTAGTAATGCTTCCAATGAGATTTCTGGGTCCAATACACAGAGTAACAAGTCATCTACAAAAGCAGATAGTTTAAATTTTTTTAATATATTGCGTCACCTTTTTTATATTTTGATTACTCGCTATGTTGTGCAGCTAAAATTAACAACAGAGAAGACAATGGCCATCCTTGTCGAATACATCTACCAAGAATAAATTCAGGGGACAATTCTCCATTAACCAAAATACTGACCCTTGGATTTTTGTACAACAAAACATAAACACATAAAAAAAATCCTTCCAACCCATGAATTTTTTAAGATTAAAACAAAAATATCCAATTCATCCTGTCAAATTCCTTTTCGGCATCAAAACTAATCAACAGGAATTTCAAATTGTTCCGAGATACATGATCCATCATAGCCAATATTTTCCGAACATTCATTACTGGAGTTCTCCCCTTCACAAAGCCAACCTGTTCAGTTCCCACCAAGTCCTTAAAAAAATGGTGGCACTCTATCAGCCATTATCTTTGTCAAAAGTTTCATATCATAATTCAACAATGAAACTTACTGATAAGCTCCAGGTACTTTAGAATCTCATCCAGGTTTAGGCAAAAACTACAATGGTAGCTTGATTTGACCCATAAGGTGTTTCCTCAACCTTCAATAATGTTTCAAAGACTGACAACAAGGAACCACTTCATCTAATAGCAATTTATAAAATTCACGAGGCAGCCCATCTGGCCCTGAAGATTTAAAAAGGTTTAGATTTTCCAGTTAGAAATTGTTTTCTAACTGGAAATTTTCCAGTTAGAAATTTCCAGTTAGAAATTGATTTTCCAGTTAGAAATTGTTAATCTATCCCTTTTTTTCTAACAGCCGTGTTCCACATTCCCTGCTGTAATGTAATTTTTCGCTTTCAGTGTTAACTGGTTTACCCCCTAGTTTATTGTAAACCGGTACGATAAGACCTGGTCTTGAGCATCAGTATATTAAAAGAATTTACATAAATAAAATAAATAGATTATTTAATTACCTCCCAGATTTCTCTGGCGCTGATGGGGAATTCAAAATCTCCAATTGATCAGTCATCAGCTTAGGCAGAGAAGAGGAATGTAAATATTCCCTCATTGCCAAAATATTCCCTTTGCTGCTGTATATAAATCTTTCTATTACTGATAGAAAATCTAGCGTATCTTCAGAGTTCAATGCATCAAACTCCCATTTCCACCTCGTATAGTAGTGATATATGTTTTACCCACCCTATGTTCAATTAAATTAGCCATCATTCGACCAGGTCTGTTGCCATAAAGAAAAAAATTGTGTTTATAATAAAGCATACTCTTTTTGTTCACTGATGTATTAGAGTATTCAGTTTAACTTGTGTTGTTAGATATTGCGTCTTTGTATATGAAGTGGGATTATAGTGAAATATATTTTTATCTTCTAATTTCAAAGTTTCTCTAGCTAGCATACACTTCTCCTGTGAGCTGTGTAAGCCATATCCCCCCCCTTAGCTGTTTCCAAAAATATCCCCCTTTGCTGTATCCCAAAATAAAAGTGGTTCCAAATGATGTTGATCAATAAAGGTGCTAAAAGCCACCCAGTTTTCTTTTAAATATTCCCCAAATTTTTTATCTTTGTATAGGAAGAGAGAAAATCTCCAAGTGTAAGATTAGTTATATGGTACCAAGCCTTCTAATTCCAATCATACCAAGGTATGATCGGAAATCTCCACAGGCCCAATTTCTGATTTAGACACCTGTGAACAATTTACATCTATTAATACAAGGTAATCTATTCTAGAATGAGTATCATGTGCTCTGGAAATATGCATAAAGGGGCGGATTTTCAGAGCCCTGCTCGCCTAAATCCGCCCAAAACCGGGCGGATTTAGGCGAGCAGGGCCCTGCGCGCCGGTGAGCCTATTTTACATAGGCTCACCGGCGCGCGCAGACCCCGGGACTCGCGTAAGTCCCGGGGTTCTCCGAGGGGGGCGTGTCGGGGGCGTGTCGGGGGGGCGGGCCCGAACCGCGCGGCGTTTAGGGGGCGTGCCGGGAGCGTTTCGGGGGCGGACCCGGAGGCGTGGTTATGGCCCGGGGGCGTGGCCGTGACTTCCGGACCCGCCCCCAGGTCGCGTCCCGGGAGGCGTAAATCCCCCGACAAAGGTAAGGGGGGGGCTTAGACAGGGCTGGGTGGGTGGGTTAGGTAGGGGAAGGGAGGGGAAGGTGAGGGGAGGGCAAAAGGAAGTTCCCTCCAAGGCCGCTCCGATTTCGGAGCGGCCTTGGAGGGAACGGGGGTAGGCTGCGCGGCTCGGCGCGCGCCGGCTATACAGAATTGATAGCCTTGCGCGCGCCGATCCAGGATTTTAGTGGATACGCGCGGCTCCGCGCATATCTACTAAAATCCAGCGTACTTTTGCTTGCGCCTGATGCACCAGCAAAAGTAGGCCTATTCGCATAGTTTGAAAATCTACCCCAAAGACTTTTTCCCCAGGATGTAGACATCTCCAAACATCAACTAAAATTTAGAGAATCACAAAGATATGGAATGCCCCTATCCTGTGATACAAACGCTTTTGGATTAGCAGATACAAGAGGTATCTTGAGAAAACTGGGCAAAGAAATGAATTAGGCTCACAAAAAATACATGCTTGTAGGTATTTGGGGCATACATGGAACCCATTATTTGGTTTCAAACAAAAGACTTTCCATTATAAGAACCCACCCTCAGGGTCTTGAATTACTTTCTGCATCTGAAAAGAAAGTGAGTGAGTGATTAATCAAAATAGCAACACCTGCTCTATGGGGTAGATTTTTAAAAAATACATGCGCGTGCGCACATGGACACACGATTTTATAACATGCACATGCCAGTGCGCGTATGTTATAAAATTGCGGGCGGCGCGAGCAAGGGGGGGGCAGAATAAAGCAAAAATTGCTTTATTCCCCTACCCTAACCTCCTTTCCCCTTCCCCTCTCGTACCGCCCCTATCCCTATCCTAAGTACCCCCAATTTTTTTTAACTTACCTTTTGCTCCTCCAAAGTAACAGTAGTAGGGTGCGCACGCTGGCATCCTGCCAGCTCGAGATCCCCCAGCACAGCAGCAAATGGCCGCAGTACTGGCACCTCCAGCCCCGCCCCACCCATCCCCCTTTGCCAAGGCCTGGCTCTTGTGCGTGTAACGGGGTTATGTGTGCGACACGCACAAGGTCCGGCCCGTTTTTTGCGTGTACGGGCAATTAAAAATCGGGCCAAGCAACACCTGCTCTATGTTTTCCTGTTGAAGAAAAGAACACTTTTCTTACCTAATGTTGCCGCAACTTGGCATGTTCCTTGTCCATCAATCTAGTCTCTTGGAGAAAAGCAATATGTCTTTAATCACTTCTTTGTATTGCTTAACAAGTGAGCCTATACCATATACATTCCAGGTCAATATTTTAGTTTAGCGCATTATTTGAGGATGAAAAAACTGGCATTATGAGTAGACATATCCAACCCAGCAACTTGAGATAGAAAATTACCTGGATGGAAATTCCTCACCTTTAGGACTCATATACTTCCCACCAACCACCAACTCCAGCATTTCATCTTATGGACACAGCAGAGTTTCAGGCCTGTCCCTCCTCCTTTCACCCCTCCCCCTCCCCTCCTCACAGTGAAGTCCTTATCCATTAAGATTTGCCCAGCCAGACTTACAGCACTGCTTGTGCTATTTACTAAGGCACTTACCCCATCCTGAATCCCAGATTCACTGACCCAAACCCTCCAAAAAAATCCTCCCAATCCCTTCCATCATCTCCCCTCAGCACGCCCACAACCTTCAGTAACCTTTTCTGTGGAGACACAGAGAGCTTGGGGTATGATAACATGTGCAAGGGTGCCAACCCTCAGTATAACCCATTTTCTGACTATAAATTTCAAGTAAAATATGAAACCATATAACATATTATGAAGTCAGTTAAATCTCTATTGCATTCTTTAATGTTTAACTTGATACCAAACTGAAAGACACTAGTTCAAGTTAAACTAAAACTCCAGGGGAGACTCTCCACTCAGGATTGCAGGCCATTTATTGGAATACCAAATATCATCAAAAGCCTTGCAAGTTGTCCATGATGCTCAATGATTATACCATCATTCTGTTAAATAATTGCAGTTTACTCTTGCACCTGCAATTATCACATTGTTGGATACTCAGTTGGATACTCTTTTTCATGGCTGACAGACTGTTAGCAATTTTGGCCTAGGTTGGCGGATCCTTTAAATTACAAGAACTTCAAAATTACGCACTCATTTGAGCTCATCCTATGACTTGCGAGCCCAGCTGCCTCAGAGCTAGCTGTTGCCGTGTTTTTGCCGCATCGTCCTTTCACGGTAAAGAGGCACTGCCCTTGCAGTTGTATTGTCCAGGCCTGCCAGCACCCGTTTAATATTTCAATGAAATTCCAAACGTCAGGTATTAGAAAAACAACATTGTCGGTTCATGCCCTCTGCAGTCAACAACATGCTCCCGCTGAAGGCCATATCTAAGCCCTTATCTGCTACACATTACTGATTTCAGGTGCATGTTGCCTAGTGGTCCCGATGCTTAAATTGTAAACAGCTTTCGTGGATGCAAAAAAAAAAAATAAAATGTTCAGTCAAGCTGTATTAAGTTCCAACATTCTAACAAATATACGAATCAAGAGATGAACCAAGTACTTACAAGCTTTCGGTGGTGTATGAAATATTTTGTGCCATTTGACTGTTAGGTCATTGCAACAACTTTATTCAGCACTTTCAACAACCGCAGGCATTTAGCATTTACATGCTACAGCAGATAGTAAATAAACTTCTTAGCCACCTCTGTCTTGTCAAATAAATGAGATGATCCTGCATACCAAATGTGAAGGCACACTAGGTACTGCAAAGTAAATTTAATTTTCTTTTGCACCAGTGAAGAGCACAGAGGGTTGAACTTGTGTTGAGCAGGAACTATTACAGAGTAATCCTGAAATATGTGAACCCGCATTTCTTGATATTGTATATTCCAACATTTACAGCAGGCTTGCATAATTTGTTGCTTATGGGCAAAATAGAGAATTTTGGCAATCATGTTGCAGGGTTGATTATCACATTCCCGCTTGTTGCCAGGCCGATGCGCCCTTTCTATTTTTAAGAAGCCGGTAAGTTCTTCCAAATTTAGCACCTCTGGCAGCTACTTCTCTAGAAAAAATGGCAGATCACATTGTTCTCTAGATTCCAGCAGCCCTAATAATCTAATATTGCTCTTGTGAGACCTGTTTTCAAGGTCTTCTATCTTTTCTTCTTGTAGCGACACTATTTTTTCAAATGCAGCAGCTTACTAAGTTGAGCCACAGAATCATCTTCTAAAATGGATATTCTTCCTTCTACATTATCCATTTGTGGCCCAAACTCCGATAATGTAGTTTTAAGACCCACAATTTTCTCAGAGATAGAACTACTTATGTTCCAGAGCAGTGAGTATAGCTGCGGTCAGTACAGCAATGGTCTCATTATCCAGTGTAGGCCTGCATGATTTCTCCTGCTCAGCAGCCATTTTGTCAGCTACCATAATGCAGTTTTTCCTTCTCTTTTTTTACCCCTTTTCAAGGGCATTGTACTCTGCTATTTATGCATATATTTGTCGATCAACATAAGCTGCTCTCTCCACTGTAAAAATCAGAAGTCTTTAATACAGGATGGTTCATTTATCTTTTGATTCCCAGCGGATGGCAGCCAGAGCCTTAAGACTCACGTCTGATCAGGCTCACATCATGTGACTCCCACCAAATTTTTTAAAATAAGTTATTTGTATTTTCTAACCTTTCAAATATTAAGTCCCTGAAACAAAAAACAAATTACACAACATAAACAAATATCTATGGAAATACTTGCCCCACTAATACTACAACACCATTGGAAAGCTGTGCTTTTCCCTCGTTTTCTAGCAGTATGGGGCACTCATTAGTAACAGTATAAAAAATATCACCAATTAAAAGTTATTTACAGAATTATACTTATGGTAAGCCTTCAGTCCTGTTTGAAAGATTAAAGCTGCAAATGTCTGCAAAATGCTATGCTAAATTATTTTCAATGCCAAAAATATAATTAAATTCTTTGAATGAAGTATCTAAGCAAATTAAAGTATCTATTCAACATCGCTGAATGTGTGCAAGTTTACAAATCAACTTTACTGATATGATTTGAATGGTATCAAACAGTAAATAGAAACAGAACATTGAAAAAAGTACTGCAAAACATAAGGATCAATTCACCAATTTCGCAGCTTGAATGGAGGTTGAGCTGAATAGCTATTTGGGTCGGATGAATCTTTTATATGTTATTCCAAAGTGAAAAGTGGCTCCTGCAAATAGAGGTGAACTGTCTATGAGTATCTAAGATTTTAGGCAGGCACCCATCCTTGGGCTGGAAGGGTTATCGCCATCATTTAAATCTGCAAGAGACTAATTCTTTTTTGGACTCTGATGACGGCAGTAACATCAGTAATAAGACAGAGAAAGATTACAGAACATGCTTGAGGAGTGATGTAAGCATGATCCAAGAGCAAGAAGTCAAAAAGCAAGCCCACACGTCAATCAACTTGCATCATTTAATTTCCTATCAAGTAATTATTCCATCTAGCTCTATAGGATATAATGGGTGGGGGGGGGCAACAGCATCAGGATATATAGAAATTACCTACTATGGTTAAAAAATACCAACCATACATCCAATATTCAACTCCTGCATTGCTTTCATTTTTTTGTATTTGATATTCAGTTTGTCATTTATATAACACCTTAAACTAGAGAGCTGTACTACAGAATTATATACAGGGACAAAGTTCTTACAATTTAAGGAGTACCCAAGCAAACAGAAGACCAAATGATTTGCCTAAGGTCACAAAGAAGCAGGACTAACATGCAGCTTACAATAGTACTGAACACATTAACATAAGACAGCAAGACCAAGGGGTAATAGTAATTGAGCTTCAGCTGCCCCAACAAGGGATTTGTCTCCACCATTTCTGCCCTGCAGAAGGCCATATAAGCCCAACCCCAGCAATCATGCCATTATTTAGGTTGTTACGTTTATATGCTACTTCTATCAGAACCAAGGACCTTGCCCAGCACAACCAACATCCAATTGGAAAAATGGAATGAAGCCTTCCTAATACCTGTGATTCAGTGCAATAAATAAAATGTTTCTTAGACATAAGAACATAAGAACATAAGAAATTGCCATGCTGGGACAGACCAAGGGTCCATCAAGCCCAGCATCCTGTTTCCAACAGAGGCCAAAAACAGTCAGAAATGTAGTAAAGCATGGCATGTACAAACAGAACTGTACTCTTCCCCACCTTCTGGCTCCCATCATTTTCCATGACAGGAAAAGAAAATTATCTGAACCAGTTTTCTCCTTTAGAACATAATAGGAGCTACATAGTGCTGCGTTTCCCAGCTGCAGCAGGCCCGCGACTGGTTCTACTCACCCCCAACGCACGGGTTCTGGACCTTCCTTGTTGGCAGCCGCCCACCCGCTCACACTCCTGCTTCGCTCCCAGGTTCCTCTGGCAGCTCCGCGGCCTTCCCCGGTCCCAGTCGGGACTCCCAACATGCGTCAAGGGGAGACGCCGCCATCTCCTAATTTCTGTCTGTTTGCCTTAGGCGCCCGCACACCTTTCCTGACTTTAAAGGGGCCGCCGTGGGAAACCTTCCCGCAGCCCTGGATGATGACGTCCCCAGGCCTTCCTTTTTAAGGCAGGCTCCACCATTTGGTCTTTGCCTTGGTAACAGGTCGCCACGCTTCCTGTCCTATGCTTAGTTGCTCATTGTGTTCCTGTTCCTGACATAGTTCCAGTCTTCGTGTTCCTGTTCCAGTCCTTGCGTACCAGTTCTAGCTCCCTGACTCCTGAATACCCGTTGGACGGATTCCTTGGCTTTGACCCTCACTTGTTCCTGACTACGTTCTAGACGGATTCCTTGGTTCTGACCCTTGCTTGTTCCTTACCACATTCTGACAGATTCCTTGGCTCTGACCCTTGCTCAACTTTTGACCTTGTCTCCAGCCATTTGCCCTGATTTCAGCTTGACCCTGACCTTGTCTCCAGCCGCCTGCCCTGACTCCAGCCCTGAACCTGACCTTGTCTCCAGCTGCCTGCCCTGACTTCAACTCGAACCCCACTCCTCTTCCAGATGACTACTTTGGACTTGGCCTTTCTTAGGCTTCTGCCTTTTACAAGCCCGGACTTAACGTGTTCCTGACTTCTAGCCTGCTTTAGTTTATCCAGGCTTCTGGAACTGGGCCGTCTAACTCAGCTCCATTGGACCCTGCGTCTCCGCTGCTTCCTGGCCCCTTACTTAGGATACTCTCCTCAGGATCAATCAGTCAAAGGCCCACCTAAGACCAGCCTGCCCCTGCACCCAAGGGCTCAACCTATGGGGAACGAGGGCTGGAACTGGCGAAGCTCCAGTTGGCCTCTGCTTCCCGTTCAGCTCCGCCTCCCGATGGTGGGGACCCATGGGGGCACCCCCACAGATAGCGCCAACTCCCCCTTGGTCTAAGGGTCCACCTCTGCAACACATGGCAAAAGGAGAGACCTAGTCAGACATACTCTAATATATTTGGGGTGGAGGCTTCCAAGAGGTGAATAAATCCTTAAGTGAGTGGGTGACTAAGTAGTTATGAGATGATTCAGGGAACAATTTTGCAGCAATGAGAGGCAAAGTTTTTTTTGTGATGCAGATTTACATTGCATTAGGAATGATGCATTTTCTCTGACAACTTGGGAGTGTGTGGACCTTCCACACAGAAGGTACCAATGGGAAAAGTAAGCTCCTACAAGGACCAGCAGGTGGGGTGCTATCATGGCTATGAAGCCAGCAGGGAAGTTAGCAGTGGTGGACCATTTCAGTAAAACAGAGAGAGAGACGGAGACTGAATGGAGGCTGCCAAAAGGGAACAAGGATGCTGCTAGAGGTAATGAAGGAAGCAAGAGTGAAAAATGTGGAGAGTGAAGAGAAAATAATTGAGAGAAGAGGGATATAACCACAGGGGGAGGAGAGTTGGTAGTGGGAAAGGGAGAGGAAGAGGTGGGAGACAAAACAAAAAAGACAAAGTTGTGAGTTAGAAAATAAAAGGGAATCAAAATAGACAAAAAACAGAAAAGAAATCCACAAGACAAAGGTTAGAAAAAAATATTTAATCATTCTCTTGCATTTAAAATTGTACCTCTTGATGTATTGCTATAAAAATATCTTCTTGTGTAGTAGTGACAGCTATGCAAACATTTGCCATACAGTATTCCCTGGGTTGGTTCAAAGGTTGAGCAGAGGGTGTAATGGATTTTCTATGGTAGCTCCATCTCCTGCTCACCTTGGCCATCTTTATTCAAGCTGTGGTAAATATCTTTTTATGAGCCCTGCATAGACCCTTTATTATTAGATGCTAATCAGGAAAACCTGAATATCTATTGCTACTTGCCAAGTGGAGGCCCAAATTGAAAGGGGGGAGGGGTTAATCAACTGCAAAATATTTATCCTAGAAGAGTATGTAAAAAAACAAAAAAATGTTATATATTACAAAAATATGATCCATTTAACTAAATACTAAGGGCCTAATTTACTAAGTCGTCCCCGCGCTCCCCCCCCCCCCCCCCCCAAGACAGAATGGGAAAAAACTCTTAGTAAATCAAGCCCTAAGAGAAAAAAAAGTTAAGTTAAAACTATCTTCCATTACAATTTCTCTAGTCAGGTTCATTTTCTTAATGTTTTTTGACTCATTGGCACATGCACTATTATATGTTATTATATGTATTATATGTATTATATTGTATTATATGTATTATATTGTATTATATGTTATTGTTCAATGTTCTTTGTAAAAAAACCCTGATCTGACTTCCCAGACCAGGGCTATCTTTTCATTCCATGTAAACCGGACTGATTTGTATTGTATACAGGAATTCCGGTATATAAAAATTAAAAATAAATAAATGCACCGGATAAAGGAATATTTGGTCTACTTTGAAATACAGAAAATCTTTTTTCATTATTTAAATACACATCTGGAGATTTTACATGGGTGTAGCTTGCTTATAGGAAGCTAGATATTTCACTTAGATGCAGTTCCAACACTGCTCTCTACATTAATGGCAGGAGTGGAAGGGAAATAGAACCAAAAGGTTATAAAGGGCCAAGAGTAAAGAAGTATGAGAGAGAAAAAAAAAGTGTGAAAGCTTGCTGGGCAGACTGGATGGGCCGTTTGGTCTTCTTCTGCCGTCATTTCTATGTTTCTATTGTAAATAAAACATATAGCCTTCATTTTTTAGTGCACCACACAAAGTAAACAGAAGATGCTACCCCTAAAATATCCAATTAAAACCTTCAAAATATTAATAAATTAGAACACCAAAACTTACCTCTTGGATCTTTGAATAGGCCTGACCCTTCCTATTTGCAGCAACCGCAAGAACTTCACCATCAAAAACCAGCTGAACAAAAGCTCTCAAATTGGGCCAAAATGTTAACTGTGTGTTGCTTAAAGACGACATAATTTTCCAAGTGAAGTTCATAGCCTGTATGCATAAAGGTTCAGCCGAGTCTAGAAGCTGAGGAAGATGGCAATAAAGAAAAAAATTAGAGTTTTACTTAAATTCTCTTAAGCTCTCCATTTTGCTGTTTTAGTGTAATGTATAGTGCATCACTTAACAGTCACATCTTCTGGGTATTTGAATGAGCCCTTAAGTTACTTAGCCAGGGCATTATTTCATGACACTGCCCCCCGGAAAACTTTAGCTAAATGACGGTGACTTCCAAGGGCAAAACAACTTTGTTTTGAATTTTCATCACAGCTTCCGCCTTTCCAGTTCTGATACCAACAACCTCTTCCTGGACATTTACAAAACATTCTCTCATTATTCCAGCTGGCAGAGGAGTTGAAAAGAAGCTTCCCAAAGCAAATCCTCCTGCAGGCAGTCTACCATGGGATAAATAAGACAACTGCACGTGACAGGAGTCCGTCAAAGAAATAAGAGATCGAGAGAAAGGTGAGGTGTCATGATACAAAAATAAAAGAGGCAGCAAAAGGCTGACAAATGCGCAAAGGAGGAGAGTACCCACTTATACATAGTTTATTAGTGATTTTAAATTAAAAAAAAACCCTTGGAGGACAATTCCCACAAAACATAATAAATTAACAAAACAAAAATATAAAATAGAGTGAAAACAGCACATTCATACACGACGATGGTGGACTTTACACATCTCCACAGAGGTAAGCTGTAATCGGCATGTGTAGTAAAAAACACTCAAACGCAAGATAAACTTTATTCTTCTATACTCAAAAATATACTTATTTATATCATCAATGTCCACAAATAGTATAAATCCAGTTATTAAATATAAAAAGTACATGGAAGTTGGTAAATCTAAAACATTAGTGTCCCTAACTGCTTAAATATAAGGCAATACCGAAAAACAGTCTGTCTACAGCAAAAGGCGTTTGTTTCGCCTACTGACTTTTTCGAGTATATAATGATACAAGAGCTCCAGAGAACACTACCACTGTTAGATATCATCTGTAAACCATCTCCTAAACAGCAAAATGCAGCAGGCTTTTACTATTAATTAATGCCTGAATCAGACTATTTGATTAACACACACCATTCCAATTCCTAACCTTTGGTTTGCAGGAAATATTACTTTACATAAATGCAAATATCTAACAGTTGAAGGTATTCACTAGTTCAGATTTATTCAATGTTAAGTGCAAGGAACCTCCAGTGTCCCATAAATTCCTCAGCTATAATCAACTGCTGCAGAATTTGCACCTTTCTTTATAATTGTGGGAAATTACCACCGCCTTACTCCAGCACTACCTAAGCTAAAGGTTGTTACTCCAGGTCATAGTGTCCCTTCCATCACTGTGTGGCACTCACTGCTGGCAAGCTGTCTCAGTGTAAACAGAGCAATAGGTAGGAAGCAACAGGCAGGAACAGGAAAAGGGGAGGAAGAGACAGAGAAAATGGTGAGGGAGTAGACAGTAGGAGGGGGTGAACAAACGGAGGGAGGGGGTTGAACAATCCTGAAGTGAGTGAGGTACACTGGTGCCAACTCAAGGAAGAAAAAGATGGCTACGCTGTTAAGTCTTGGTGCCATAAAGGCACTGCAAGCTCAGGAGACAGTGACGTCATTGTAAGCATGCCATGCCTTAGCCATGCATTTTTCAGTGGACCAGGGAGAGGAGCTGCTTCTGCTATGGCAGGCCCAGGTGGAGAAATTGCTTACTAAAACAGCAACCCACCCTCAGGTTGGCACTGGTTGGCAGTGAGGCTGTCTGGTAAATACGCTTCATGTATGTACACACACCCCCCTATATATCTTATATATAGATAGACACACACACCTATATCTTATATATAGATACACACACACATCTATATATATTATATAGATACACACACACATCTATATATCTTATATATAGATGTATATATATACACACACGCACACATATACACACCCATCTTGGGGGTGCCCAAGCAATTGCATGAATGGAAGGGGGCCCTGGTTCAAAACGTCTGCTCACCATGAGGAGAGAATGGAAGGAGAGAAATTGAGGGAAATTAGGATGATAACATGGGAGGGAGAACTGTGTTAAGGAAGACTGAAAAAGTGGAGGGATGGTAAGGATGTAAAATTGGAGGAAAGAATTCAATCAAGATATAGGGAGGGAAGATGACAGAGAAACTGTTGAAGGGAAGGAGAAAACAGATTGGGGGAACAGA
Organism: Rhinatrema bivittatum; assembly: GCF_901001135.1. NCBI lineage: Eukaryota > Metazoa > Chordata > Amphibia > Gymnophiona > Rhinatrematidae > Rhinatrema > Rhinatrema bivittatum. Next base: position 158,720,470 of record NC_042617.1, read on the forward strand.
AGCACCCGAGAGAAAAAGAGCCATTGGAAGAGTGAGAAACTGGCTGGAAAGGAGGAGAAAAAAAAAGCAGGGAAAATACTAAACATAGACAAAATAAAGAAATTAAAATAGAACAAAATAATTTATCAAAATGCACACAAACACTGAAAACTATTTTCTAAGGAAAATATTTTAAATATAAAATGTTTAATTAAAATCGACATTTTTTGCATATTAAGTAATGTTACCAGTATGTAAGTGTGCTTCAATACTGCCATTGAACCTAAAAATCTTTTTCATCCTTACCACAAAATCTGAGTTTTCACAGTAGACTGGGAAGTTTAGATAAAGATAAGTACTTGTGCTGATAAGCCACATTAAAACAATGCTTAATGTTCTCCCACTCATCTACTTCCTTTTCAAGATAGCAAATACATGAATATTCTCAATGTAGTCCTTCAGGAGATAAAAAGATTTTCATAAACTTAAGAATGAAAGTATTTTTACTTTTTTTTTTAACATTTAATTTTTATTTTTTTTTTAATGGGAGGTTTAATTCCCACAGGTTGGCCAAGCTCCAGCTGACTGTGTCATGTGTTGTGTGTCTGGATTGGGTAGTAGGGCATTAAACCCCCATATTGTACAGGTTCTTAATCTCAGTCAAAGGTCAAGAGCGGACAGTCCTCAGCTCATAAAGTCCAAGTCATGTATTTAAATAAATTCCAAACCTGCCTGAGGTAATCTAAGAAAACAATTTTGCCCAGAAAAATATATATATGTTTTTTATTTTGCTCAAATTTCGGCCACTTTAAATACAATTTTTAAATTGCGTAAAAAAAAAAAAGAAAATGCGGTTTGATTGTGACAGAGAAGATTCTGCAGAAATAAACTAATACTGTGGTAACATTTTGCATTTGCAGAACTGCGGAAACTTAAGCTTTATAATTATAATGCGGATTAGTGAAGCTATGTTTAAGAAAGGTGTCCAGTGCCCATTTCATAGACTTCTTTAAAGTTCTGAATAATAGGATAGTGCTGTAGAGGCTTTTTTGTTGGAAAATTCACTCAGTTCTGATTCTTACCTTAGGAACAAGTATTTTCATGCAACGAAGCACAGGTAAAACTTGGTCAGAAGGAAGAATGGTGAGAGCTTCCAGCGCTGACTGTAATGTTGTAACTGGCTTTTGAACAACATGCAAAGATATCTCCTGAGCTTCATCATCTGATGCTGGGATAAGACTGCGATATTTGTGTAAAATAAAATGCAGGCAAACCCACTGATCGTGGATATAACGTGCAACTATTTTACCCCATCCATGAGAAAATGCTGACTCTTCAAACAAACTGTGAAAAGAAAGAATAACTCTGTTTATAGTCAAGTGTGTAAATTGAACACTCAGGTCATTCATCTATGAAAGCATAAAAAAAAGTAAATTATGGTCAAAAAGCTTTTTTCAACAGTGGTACAGATTACCAATTACTGCTGTACATTGTGGATATAATTTTCAAAGGAATTATGCACATAAATGTAACATTCTATCGTAGCAATTTTCAAAAGCGCATTTACCTGTGTAAAGTGCATTTGCACGTGTAAAGCCCAGTGTTAAGCAAGTAAATTCTTTCAATAATTACCCCCATCAGGGTAAATTTAAAAGAATCGCATGTGCGCCCATAAACGTACATATTGGTGTGTGAGTGGAGAGACGCTGCAATTTTAAATTGTGCAAGTACACACGTATGATTTAAAGTAGCCCTCCTGCACGTATATAGGGTTTTAGCGGCTTCCACGCGTGTATGCAGGCAGATTTTCAAACATGCTCACACAAGGGGGAAAAAAAAGTGTTTTTCCAAGTAGTCCACCAATTTTCCCAGTTCATATCGAGGTCAGGTTCTTCATGCTGCAAGCCCCCCACTTGACTCCGAACCTTTACACTGTGCTAAACATCCTAAAACTCGAGGTCTCTAGGCTCGCTCCTCATCAGGACCAGAAGTGAAGTTAAGCGGATAATAAGTCAACGCGCACCATGGGCTGCTTTTTTAAAATGTACACTTACACACATAAGTCTAGGTTGGCCTCGGAATGCCCATGCCACGCCCCCTTCTTGACATGTGCACAGGTATGTATGCGTGTAATTCACGGCTTAAAATGCATGCTGCTCGCTCGAGGCCCACATTCGTTTGTATGTGGCTGTGTTTGCGCGAACAACGCTTTGAAAATTGACCCGTATGGTTTTAAATACTTATTTTAGGAAATAGGTGGTCCATTTTAAATCTAATAGAAATAAGTTATGTCAGAGAATGCCAGATTTAGACACAGAAGTCCATATTTAAATGCCATTTAGATGGATTACGTAATAGTTACCTGTCTAAATGGCTTACCAGTCCAAAGTGCAACACTGGTCTCTGTCCAGTTCATCCATTTGGGTTGTATAGATCACACCAGTAAAAATGGAAGCACCATCTTCTCTTTTTAGGACTGTCCAAACCTACTATTCTGTTAGCAGGCTGTGTCCAAACACTGATGAGATGTGAATGTGTAAAAGGCTGCTACTGTCAAAGCCCTTTCCATGCCATTCTAAGGCAGGCTTACTTGGGCATAACAAAAAGATGCAATCTGTTACTCAGTTAGAAAATGGTGCATTTTATCACTGCATTTCCCAGCTTACTGGCGTCAGAAGAAACAAAAAGCTAAGTGGACTTCTTTTGGGTTCCAGGTACAAGGGGACAACTCTTGCAATCTGAAGAATGAAAGACACTTTTCCTTTAGTGACATGTGGCCTGGTAAAACTCGGCCTGAGTCAGGCTTTTTACTATGAAATATTACTGAATTCCTTGGTGATTACCGATCTTCTTCTTCCTGTGGTCGCTACTTGCAATATTGGATCGGTTTCCGGTTTGTTTCTTTGGTAAAAACATTGGCAGGACCATTGACTAATTAAGCAGAAGTCTAATACCACCTTAGCCAGGAACTTACAAACTGCGCAAAGGAACACACTATTGTGATGAAATCTAGAATAAAGTGGATAAGTCATATGGGACTACAACTTAGTGACTTTGTGGGCCAAAGTAACCACCATCAAAAAAGTGACTTTCCAGATCAGGTACTTGAGAACTCAAATCAAGAGGCTTGAAAGGAACTGATATTGGCTGTTTATGTTTACAGTAGTGTCCCGTGACCAGGAATGAGGCTTCAACTGAAGCAAGCCTTGCATGAACCAGACAACCAAACGCTGAGCAGAAATGGGGTATCCTTCTGCATGGTAGTGATAAGCACCAACTGCACTGAAGTGAATTCTGACAGAGCTGATTTTGAGACCCAAATGACAGGTGCAGAAGGTATGCAAGCAGTTTTCCTAAGGCCAACAGAGGGAATTCTAAGGCCTTTCCCTCATATCAGGTTTAATATCATAACACTTTCCCCTAATGGACTCCTGCCTAGAAACCAGAAGGATCTTATCAGTGAAATCAAGGGACCATGACATATCCACTTTGAACATTCAGGCTGTGAGGACCAGAGATTAGTCTTGATCTGGAGCAACAATCAATGGTTCTGCATGTTCCAAGTTGGGAATGTTCCCAATTTGAATGAGGTAGGACCAGGCCTGGATTTCTCAAAAGGTATGTTAGGCCTATGCCTAGGGCAGAAAACTTCTAGGGGCAGAAGGCTGGCTGAAGATTTGCTACCTTCTAGTTATGTCAATTTCAATCAAAAGAGAACAGCCTCTGTTTCCTGATCCAGCCCCTCCCCTCCCAGCCAACATGCAGGGAACAGGATGAGAGGCAGTAAGCTTGAAGCAGACACAGCAAAGGGGAAGTTGGGGGATGAGTGAGAATCAGCTGGAGGATGCGTCTGCATGCGAGAGAAAAAAAAAAGGGAAGGATGGTGCGTTTATATGTGAGAGAAGAGTGTTGCTGGTTGTGCGTATATGCCAAATTGGGTAGGCGGTTAGGGAGTGGATACAAGGGGGGAGTAGGACTGAAGCACGGTAGGGACACCTGCATCCTCTCCACCCCCACCAACACAATTCATATTCTCTCTGACTTGACCTTAGATTCTTTACTCCAGATCCTGGAATCTCCCCCTCCTCCCATCCCCTATACTTAGTCCTGTTACCTTCTTCTCACCCCATTCATAATCAGCCTCCCTTCCCCTTCCTATCACTTGTCCTCTCACCCTCTCCTTGTCCACATTCCTGTAATCGCCTCAATCTACTGATGGTTTAGATCTCTTTTCTCAACCAATTAAAAAAAAAAAAATATTAATTATACAGACAAAGCTGGAAAATTACCATATTTTCTGGTGTATACGCCGCACTGCTACATAAGCCGCACCCTGCTATAAATAAGAATGCTGCTGAAAATGTTAGCAGATAGGTCGCACCAGTGTGTAAGTTGCACCTCTGTCACACATGCGACAGAGACAATGGCTGGAGGAGCATGCGCAATAGGCAGGTGATGGACGCGTGGCTGACATAGTTGAGTTCAGGAGGCTGCATGGTAAGAACGGTAAGGAAATACTGTGTGACTGAGAAAGACAGTGGCTGAAGATAGCATGTACAATAGGCAGGTGGTGAACATGCCACTGACCGTTATGTTCGGGAGGCTGCATGGAGGGAAAAGTAAGGAAATGATGCGAGAGAGAGAAAAAAAACAGCAGATAGCTCACACTGGTGTATAAGTTACACCAACAAAAGTTGGGGAAAAAACGAGACATACACTGGAAAATATAGTATTGCATTTTTATAATGTAATACAAAAGATGGAAATGTTTGCCAACTTACTTCTGAATTTTTGCCACACAAGCTACCCTTGAGCTGCTGCAGGAAACTGAGGCTGTTCCTTAGTCCATTTGCTCCCTGTTGTATAACCTTGTATATTTGGGGGTGGGGGAGTGGGTTGACAAACCGCACGCCTAGGGATGGCAAAATCTGTTAAGGTGGTCACTTGACTCTTCATGGAAAATTTTCATGGCAATCTGATTTTTTAAACTGTTAAGTGCATTCAGTTTTGCTGTTATCACCAGAAGGCTGATGTATGCTCTTTTGTTAAAGGGAGCAGGGCTTCAAAGCCTTTCAAGTTGGACACATCTATAGTAAGAACAATATAGTGGGGATGATTTTAAAAGGGTAGACACACAAGGTCAAACTTCAACAAGAAAGCCATGAAGACAAGAAGCCTCTGAGCTGTGACACAGATGCTTGAGACTCTGGGAAGCCTTATTCCACTGAGACTTTAGGGGCCATTGGACTCATCTCATACAGAGATGCACCTGGGAGAGGTATGGATGGGGGCTAATATGGGTAGGGGAGGGTTTGACTGTTGTAGGCTGTTGAACAAGGCTACTATATAATTGTTCTGAATGCATGGAGATGAGCAGAATTCACCATCTTCATGTATGTTAAGGAAGCATTTGTTATATTAAGTGCAAAAAACTCAAACAGATTTGAAAATAAATAAATACCATAAAAGAGATGCACCATGGCAGTTACATGAACTGCAAAAGCTATAAGGCTTAGCATTCTCAATAACCAAGCAGAGGTATGCTAATTCTGAATTCTCTTCTATTACAGCCACAATGCTATTGGCCTTGTTGGTGAGAAGGTAGATCACAGAAACGTAGAAATGAGATGGCAGAAAAATACCATACAGCAATTACCCTGTCTACAATCTCTACTACTACTTCAGAAATCCCCTGTTCTTGTCCCATGCTTTCTTGAATTCCCATATTGTCCCTGTGTCCACTATCTGCACTGGAAGGCTGTTCCATGCATCTATCTTCTCTGTAAACAAATATTTCTTAAGATTACTCCTGAGTCTATGCCCTTTCACCTTTATCCCATGTCCCCTCACTACAGAGTCTCTATGCAATGAAACTTAAGAGGAGATATGAAAGAGACATTTAAATACCTCCAATCTCGCCTTTTCTATAAGGCAGTGGTTCTCAACCTTTTTTCGGCCGGGACACACCTGACAGATGGCTCTCACATGTGTGACTCACTGAACATGTGCAGTCATGGGGCTAAATGTAAACATATATTCTGCATCCTCAGGAACCCCCTCGACCCCCAACAATGGGTGCAGAGCAGAACTAGGGCGTTACCCGTACAACTCACCATACAAAAAAAGATATTCTGGTTCAGATGACATCTCAGTAAAAGCAAAACAAACTATCTTTACTGGCAGGCACAATACCCCTCCTTATGAAAAGACAGTAATTTACTACTAATGCATGTCCTATTGAGAAAACACAACAAATAAGATTGAATCAAGTGCCTATATGCTAGTAAAATACCTCACCTCAGTCACACACACAGAACTGCCCTTCACCAAGTACAGAAAGACCACAAATTATAAATATGGAGACAAACTGGAATGGAAAAACAAAAAAACACTCTGCATGCAATGCAAACCAGGAGAAATGGAAAGAGAAATATAGCACATAACATAGTCCCAGGATCTGCAATAATGCACAGAAACTAATCTGCACAAAGTTACACCTGTATTATGGAACTCACTCAAACAATAACAACCCTATCTATGAAAAAGCAACACTACAAATATTAAACCAGGCCCTAAATACCAATACACCTCCTATTAGGAAAACAGAACAAGCCAAGCTGCTATAGATCCCTACACAGAAATAATTGTTAAACTATACTAATAAATGTTACAAAACAGCTGCTGAACAGATTAACATCCAACAATTAAAACTAAAAAATTATTTAAAATTGTCCAAATATCAATAAACTATTTCAAAACAGCAGATAAATGGCATAATACCCAATAATTAAAATGGCAGTCAATCAAGAAAAATAAACTTAAAAAGCCAACTTTACTTACCCTCTCCAGTAACTCTCCTACTCCTTTCCCTTGTAGGCCAATAGCACACACCAGAAACAGCAAGGGCTGCTGAAGCTCTGTCCTCACAGTCCTCTTACCACTCACTCACACAAGGTCTCTGTCTCACACATACCAGTCACCTCCCTGACCAGTCACTGTCTCTCTCACAGAAATACATCACCTCTGACCAGTCTCCCTCTCAGTCACACACAGACACCAGGCACCTCCCTGACCAGTCGCTGTCTCTCTCACAGAAATACATCACCTCTGACCAGTCTCCCTCTCAGTCACACACATGCTCTCTCACTTACAAACAAGCTCACAATCACACACAAATGCTCTTGCTCCCATTCTGCCACTCACATACATACACAAACAAGTTTCCTCTCTCACATGGAGCCTATTCTCATTGTTTTGCCCAATAAGCCTGATGTTTGCTCTTCAACCACCTCTGGCGGTGGCACAAAGCATCACTCCGCTTTTCAGGCCCCGCAAGGTCTCTCCACTTTTCAGGCCCCACCAGCCTGGCCTCCTGCGATAGCATGCAGCGTTTCTCCGCTTTTCAAGCCTTACAGGGTCTCTCCGCTCTTCAGCCGCCGCTGGCCTGGCCTCTGGCGGTGGCACACAGCGTTACTCTACTATAACTGCATCGGCCCACCGAGGGATGATCGAGCCCCTGATAGGCCATTCTGCCCCTGAGAAGGGAAGCACAACTGGGGTAAGGGGATGTTGGGCACCACGACACACCTGCTGGTGCTTGGCAACACACTGGTGTGTTGCGACACACAGGTTGAGAATCGCTGCACTAGGGTATACATGTTTAGATCTTTACGTCTGACCCCATTTGCTTTAGAATGAAGAACAGACGATTTTAGTAACCACCCTCTGGACAGACTCCAACTGATTTATATTCTTTTGGAGGTACAGACTCCAAAACTGTATACAGTATTTCAAATGAGGTCTCACCAGGGACCTATACAGGGGCAATATCGCCTTCTGTTTCTGCTGATCATTCTTTTCCCTATGCAGCCAAGCATCTTTCTGGCTTTTGTTGTTGCTTTGTCAACCTGTTTGGTCACTTCAACATCAGATATGATCACCCCCAGATCCTTACTCTTCTTTCATACTTAGAATTTCACCCCATGCTTAAATGCATGATACTGCATTTTTTTTTTAGCATTAAATCTTAGCTGCTATGCCCTAGATCATTCCTTGAGCTTTGCTAGATCCCTATTTTCCATACTTTCCTGGCTATCTACCCTGCTGCAGATTTTGGTATCACTGGCAAAATGACAAACCTTTTCTGACCATCAATCTGCAATGTCGCTCACAAAAATGTTAAAAAGAACTGGTCCAATGACCAATCCCTGAGGCACACTGCTAATAACACCCTTCTCCTAGAGTGAACTCCATTTGCCACTACCCTTTATCACCCCCTCCCCCCACTCAATCAATTTTTAACCCAGTCAGTTATTTTAGGGTCCATACCAAGGCCGCTCTGTTTATTTATGAGTCATCTATGAGGAACCACTGAAAATCAAAGTACACTACATCAAATGCTCTCCCTCGATCAAAGTCTGGTCACCCAATCAAGAAATTGATAGGCCCAGTAATCACCCCCTTCCCTCAGGGTTCTGTTACCAGTTGAGAGAACAATTCTCCTTGCAGAGAATCCAGAATCTCCCTGCTTCTAGAGGTCAATGCAGCTAGGATGTCCCAATTAACATCCTTAGTAGAAGGCACTGCCAACAAGTTTTTATGTGAAAAGTGCAAACCTATAATGCTTTTAGCTGTCTAATACTATAAAGCATTTTGGTACCAACCCAATCGGTGCCTTATAGATTTGTCAGCATCTTGAATTTAATTCATTGTTGGATTGGTAACCAATGCAAATGATCAAACTTGGTGACACATGATCTCTAATTGAAATTCCCATAATCAAACAAGTTGCGGCATTCTGAACTAACTAGTGAAATTAATACTTGTCTTTGGTAAATCTAATAAAACATTACAATCTATTAATGCAAACTTGCTGGTTCAATGAAAAACCTTTGAAGAGCCAAGATTAACACATTCATTGCCATTTGCATATAGTGACTAATATGTTCCTTGAATTTCTGGTATTCTAATAGCGAATTCTCCACTTGCTACCAAAACTGCTGTAACTGGTGTAGGCACAAAATTTTAAAGGTCAAATTCTTGACCAGGTTATACTTTTTAATAGAGCAATGTGTCTAAGTTACATGAACTTTGTGGTGCCAGAAAACCACTTTTCTGACTGGGTTAGTTTTCACTTCCAGGGGTACAAATAATTCAAAATCTCTTAAGAACATAAGAAATTGCCTTGCTGGGTCAGACCAAGGGTCCATCAAGCCCAGCATCCTGTTTCCAACAGAGGTCAAACGAGGTCACAAGAACCTGGCAATTACTCAAACACTAAGAAGATCCCATGCTACTGATGCAATTAATACTCCAACTTGACCATGCAAGGGAATGTTTGCTCGGTGGTAATCTTGTACGGGGGTTATTCAATGAGGGTAACCGATTTGCAGTTATCCTCTCATGAACCTCCGTCTATTATTCTTTTATTAAGTTGAACAATATCTCACGAACTTTTTTTAATTTTTCAATTTTTCTAAAAATCCCTTCTCCCCTGCTGCTTTTCCGCCACCACTAATGTCTTGTTTCATACTTATCGGGACGTCGCCTCTGCAGTGTTTCATGGGTGCGGGGCTGCTTGTCCGACACGGGCCATGTTTCGGCACGATGTGCCTGCTTCAGGGACTATGGGAGAGCGCTGTGTCCGAAACTGGGTTCACAGCATGTAGGGAAACCTTTAATATATACAAGGGTTAATCCTAAACAGCAAAACCTTCTGCATACTTTATCTCATATTCAATAATAATGCTTGAATTAAGACCCACCTTGCCATTGAAAACTTACTTGTATGTAGCTTCTTTCTGTCTCACGGGCGACGCCTATTATGCTTGTCTGGGCGTCGGAACTGTTCTGACTCTTTATATATACCTGCCTGGAAGACCTACCTCCTCCTCTTTTTCAGACCGAGGCTGTCTCAGATGTGTGCTAATTCACCTAATAATGTTATGGGCCGTAGCGGACCTGACAGGGAACTATGTCTGCGGGGTATTGGGTTTCTACCTCATAAGGCGGACATTAGTGGTGGCGGAAAAGCAGCAGGGGAGAAGGGATTTTTAGAAAAATTGAAAAATTAAAAAAAGTTCGTGAGATATTGTTCAACTTAATAAAAGAATAATAGACGGAGGTTCATGAGAGGATAACTGCAAATCGGTTACCCTCATTGAATAACCCCCGTACAAGATTACCACCGAGCAAACATTCCCTTGCATGGTCAAGTTGGAGTATTTTTGAGAAGGGAAAGAGGTTGGTTAGTGACTGATGCAATTAATAGCAGTGGCTATTCACTAAGAAAACTTGATTAATAGCCGTTAATGGACTTCTCTTCCAAGAACTTATCCACACCTTTTTTGAACCCAGCTACACTAACTGCACTAACCACATCCTCTGGCAACAAATTCCAGAGCTTTATTGTGTGTTGAGTGAAAAATAATTTTCTCCGATTAATTTTAAATGTGCTACTTGCTAACTTCATGGAATGCCCCTAGTCCTTCTATTATTCGAAAGTGTAAATAACTGATTCACATCTACTCGTTCAAGAACTCTCATGATCTTAAAGACCTCTATCATATTCCCCCTCAGCCATCTCTTCTCCAAGCTGAACAGCCCTAACCACTTCAGTCTTTCCTCATAGGGGAGCTGTTCCATCCCCTTTATCATTTTAGTTGCCCTTCCCCATCGCAACTATATCTTTTTTGAGATGCGGCGACCAGAATTGTACACAGTATTCAAGGTGCGGTCTCACCATGGAGCGAAATAGAGGCATTATGATATTTTCCGTTTTATTAACCATTCCCTTCCTAATAATTCTTAATATTCTGTTTGCTTTTTTGACTGCTGCAGCACCCTCAGCCGACGATTTTAAAGTATTATCCACTATGATACCTAGATCTTTTTCCTGGGTGGTAGCTCCTAATATGGAACCTAACATCGTGTAACTACAGCAAGGGTTATTTTTCCCTATATGCAACACCTTGCACTTGTGTCCACATTAAATTTCGTCTGCCATTTTGATGCCCAATCTTCCAGTCTTGCAAGGTCCTCCTGTAATGTATCATAATCCACTTGTGATTTAACTACTCTGAATAATTTTGTATCATCTGCAAATTTGTTTACCTCACTCATCATATTCCTTTCCAGATCATTTATATATATATTGAAAAGCACCAGTCCAAGTACAGATTCCTGAGGCACTCCACTGTTTACCCTTTTCCACTGAGAAAATTGACCATTTAATCCTCCTCTCTGTTTCCTGTCTTTTAACCAGTTTCTAATCCACGAAAGGACATCGCCTCCTATCCCATGACTTTTTAGTTTTCTTAGAAGCCTCTCATGAGGGACTTTGTCAAACGCCTTCTGAAAATCCAAACACACTACATCTACCAGTTCACCTTTATCCACATGTTTATTAACTCCTTCAAAAAAATGAAGCAGATTTGTTAAGCCTCCCTTGGGTAAATCCATGTTGACTGTGTTCCATTAAACCATGTCTTTCTATATGCTCTATGATTTGGATCTTGAGAATAGTTTCCACTATTTTTCCCAGCACTGATGTCAGGCTCGCTGGTCTATAGTTACCCAGATCGCCCTTGGAGCCTTTTTTAAATATTGGGGTTACATTGGCCACCCTCCAGTCTTCAGGTAGAATGGATGTTTTTAATGATAGGTTACAAATTTTAACTAATATATCAGAAATGTAATTTTTTAGTTCCTTCAGTACCCTAGGATGCATACCATCCGGTCCAGGTGATTTGCTACTCTTTAGTTTGTCAATCTGGCCTACTACATCTTCTAGGTTCACAGTGATTTCGTTCAGTTCGTCTGACTCATCAACCCTGAAAACCATCTCTGGAACTATTATAAATTAGTACATGGCAAAGCATTTCTTACAAATGGTGAAATTTGTTTTTATTATATTGCAGTAGCACTTCAATTCTAAAGAACCTTAAGGATCTTACTGTTCACATTTCCTTGTGACCTAACATGAGACCCTAAACTCCACTAAGCCAAACTGCCCCAGGTGAAAATAAAATGTATGAAAAAAAATATCTGAAATTTCAAAATGTAAATCAATTGTCTAAAACTCATATTCTGAGAAAGGAAGCTTTGCTTTTATAAAAAGTTAAAAGTAGGCCTCTGGAGACAAAGATCAGTTTGAAAAATAAAAATGTTTAGGTTGTTTACATGAGGCCATTTCTAGGCTTTGCAAAACCCAAAATACCCCCCCCCCCCTTTTCCCACATGATCTGCTCCTACTGAACAATAAAAGTACATGAAGACCTCAGGTGATTTTTTTTTTCAGAAATAGATATTAAAATGACTTCCTTCTTGAATATCAATTCCAAGAAGCATCCTGAATTATTCTTTTCATCTGAGTTACTTTCAACCCAAAGCCACTTTAAATTTAAGCACAATTAGGAGCATGGCAGGTTCTCAAACAGCATTTGCTGCTCTTCCCATAGTATTCCATCTCCCTGCAAAGCTCAGAAAGTGTTCCTTTATCAGCTCAGCAGGTGATCCACAGCACTCAAGAGAAAGACAGAAGTATGGATAATTATTTTGGCTTTTTAGCCCTGTTGCGACCTGTTGGAGGTTTGGCTGCCGCGGCGTCATCGTGCCATTCTCCTCCGGCGTCCCCGGACCAGCTAGACGCCGCACTCTGCCATGTTTCCCAGCAGCCTAAGGGCACACACGCGGTGCAGCCCCGATTCAAGTACCAGCAGTGGCGCGAACCTCAGGGGTGTCCCCCTGAGGTGACGTCATCTCCACCAGATATTTAAGGTCTCTGAAATCGCTAACTAATCGAGTTAGCATGGAGTTGGATTACAAAGGAAAGGTTTCCTTACGCTCCTAGCTACTCTGCCTCCTCGGACTTACCAGAGGTACCTGCTCCTCGGGGGCCTCGTTCACTTTGCCTTTCAGGTCGCAGTCTGAAACCGGTACTCGCTCCTCGAGTGCCCACGTACCCGGACTTACTATTGAATACCACTTCTGCCAGGAAGTCATCGCTGCCTATAACATCAGTGAGTTACCATCTTGCTCTCAGAGCGTTCCCTGGAACCAGGTACTCGCCCCTCGAGGGCCTACTTCTTTCCAGCTCCTGGGCTGCTTCTAAGAGACTATTGTGTGAGTGTTACCATCAAAGTTCTCTTCCTGAACTCTGCATACCCTGCCTACTCACTATATTCAGTTTCTCTACAGCTCAGTTATCCAGGATCGATGTTCCAGTATCTGAGGGACTACAGCTCAGCCGGGCTTTCCAGCTCACTACTGCCACCTCTGGTGGTTCCATATACTGTCTAATAAAAGAACTAGTGTGTGTCTGTTGCCATACTTTGAGCCTGACCAGTGGTCCCTCTCGGGATCTTCCCCCGGGGGCGTGGTCATCTGTCACCGGCCCAAGGATCCACCCACAACTACCTCAAACACCAACAAGCCCACCTTGCCAAATAATGCTCAAGGCAGCTTAAAGCAGTTTTCTCCCACTGTATCTCTAACACATTATATTTTAGTGTTGTAATACACAGGAAGCATTTCAACCTACCCAACATCTGAAGTGGCTAGACCAGGAGTCTCCAAACGTTTTACACAAAGAACTTCATGCAAAATTTCAAATCATTGAGAGAGCTGGGGCGGCACACCGACAGGGTAGAGTTGTCCCTTGGAGTCTGGCCCTTTCAGTGATTTGAAATGCTGCAGAAGAGGGGAGGCAGACAGGTGGCAGGGTTTCCACAGAGGTATAGGTACCTACCAGTATGATCATATCACTCCTGTATTCTTTTCTCTGCACTGGCTACCTATAAAATGGCAAATAGTTTTCAAGATATTATCCATGGTTCACAGGGCAGTAAACAATGATGCCTCTTTATGTATTAGCTTGCTGCTTAGGATCGGTAGACCCAAAAGGAATTTAAGATTCTCTGGACAATGCCTGCTGAATTCCCTTAATGTGGATTGTATGGTTAGAACAGTGGTTCCCAACCCTGTCCTGGGGACCCCCCAGCCAGTCGGGTTTTCAGGATATCCACAATGAATATGCATGAGAGAAAATGTGCATGTTATGGAGGCAGTGCATGCAAATTTTCTCGCATGCATATTTATTGTGGATATCCTGAAAACCTGACTGACTGGGGGGCTCCCCAGGACAGGGTTGGGAACCACTGGGTTAGAAGAATCAAGGGGACCATTTGCTGGCTGTTTCTGGCTCTTTATTCTGATTTAAGTTTCCCTGAACCCTTAAAGGAGGAGGCTTGTTTTAAAACCTTCAAACGAAAATTGAAAACTTCTCTTGGGTAAGCTTACTGATGCTGGCACTTTTTCCGTCCGCTACATAGATATGCTGCAATTTGTATTTTTTTTTTTTTTACTCTTTTAAATTTCCAATTATGTATGTGGGGCTGTAGTCCACTAAGAATTGTGGCTAACAATAAATAGGAATATTTTTACTGACACCGTAAGAAGCTGGCAAACCTGCCATACTCCTGAAAACCCTACCATCTCCCTTCCCCTTCTGCAATCTGTCCCCTGGTGGGAGAGGGTACATAGCAGGTAGATGCATTTGTGGCAGATTCACTTCACTGGTAAACCAAATGCACTCTTGTTTTCTTCTTCCCTTTCTCACATTGGCCTCCACCTCCACCCCTCCCCCCTTTCCTCTCATCCCTCCGCTCCCTTCACATTCCCTTCCCCCCCCCTCTCATCTCACCCATATTCTCTTCCCTCCTCACTCACACTCTCTCTCATCCCCCTCACTCCTTTTCCCTCCCTCCCTTCCAGTTCTTTCCTCTCCACTTCCCTCCCGTCACTCACAAAAAGTCCTCTCACTTCACAGGACCTCTTCTGCTTGGGGGGGGGAGGGGGGAGGGCCCCAGCACTTCCTCCTTCCACCATTGTGTGACATTTCTTGGCTTACTGGTGGGGTTGGGGCCTTGGCTACACTTTGTTTTTCTCAGGTAAACCTTGCTCCGCAGGTCCATATGACTGGCAAGGAACGAAGGTTTGGCGGGCCAGACAAAATTGCTCTGGGGACTGGATGTGCCCCATAGTTTGGGGACCCCTGGGTTAGGTAGAAATATCTCTATTTGAGGTGGGGATAAGCAGAAGAATCTAACATTTTCTGCATAAGTACAAGTTTAAAAAAACCTTTTAAGAACATAGTCTAAAAATAAAACATCTTTCATAGTACCCAGAAAATTACTTTTTTTTCATTTAATGAAAAATCTGCTTTATATAATTTCAGCAGCACTACATACATACCTGTATTTTTCTTCTGTGCTGCTGGGTTTCTCCAATGCCTGATTAAGAGGAGCAAATGAAATGAATCTTATCAAGGCTTTTACAGCATCTAAGGATTCAAGCTGCATTTCCTGCTTTTGGCCAGCAATTTCACATATGGCAGCTAATGAGGCCATGCTAACCACCCTCTGAATCTGTTCTCCAAGTTTTGGTTCCTAGTAACAAAAAAAGGAAGAGGGAAAAATATTGCCATAATAAATACCCGTGCCGTAAACAATGGAAAAAATGGGATACAAATGATTTAAGATAAAGTAGTACCAAAATAATTTTCAAAATGTTTATAGTAGGTAAATCCTCCCGCTCTGTACAAGGAGGAGTGTGGCATACCTGGGGGGGGGGGAGGGTATGTCCCCTAAACTACACAAGATAAAGCACCCTGGGGCACTGGCTCACTAGCGGATTTTCAGAGGAAATTCTGCCTTTTGTCATCCTGTCTGACTGTGTGCATATATTGAAAGCACTCTCCATGGCTGAATTTAAATGAAATTTGATAGAAGAGGTACTTACTGATATTTCAGCTCTCCTACAAAATTGTATTTAAATGCATCCAAGTAAAGCATCACCAACATGAGTTAGGAGAGCTGGATCAGTCTGGGAAAGAAACTGTGACAGTGTGGGCACTGGGGATGGAGGCAACCACATTGCATATCTCCAATCCCTTTCAGTCCTTACTACCCAAGACCTATGATACCTTCTATGTGTTTTCTCCCATCCCTTCTCTCCCCCAGACCCATAGTCCGTTCTGCATGCCCAATCCTCCCATTTTGGTTCCTTTTGCCACATCACCCCCTTCCTACCAATCCATTTTGCCCTATTGCAGCTCATGATTCCGGTGGGAGTAGGTTCAGCAAGTGTGGGAACTGAATGAGTGCACTTATGGGTGCCACAGTGGACCTGACCCTTTGAGCGTGTGCGTGAGAGGTGGAACCTATAAGCATTCTCACTCCAGTCTATGCTTATTCAAACTAAAGTTGCCAGAGCCTACTGAAGTGGAAGGGATCAGAGGTGCAGTGGAAGAACTGCAGGACTGGTGGGAACAGGATGGAAGAAATTAGTGCTTCAAGGAAGCACAGAAGTGCTTGAAGGTATACGGAAAGGAATAGATCGAAGGTTGAGAAAATTGGAAGAGGAAACAGTTTGGAGAAGAGATGGCTGAGGGGAGATATGATAGAGGTTTATAAAACGAGTCATCTCTTTAATCTTTCAAAAAGTACAAAGACTAGAGGAAATGCAATGAAGTTGATAGATTAAAGACAAATAGGAGAAAATATATTTTTTATGCAACGCATAATTAAACTCTGGAATTCATTGCTGGAGGATATGGTGAAAGCTGTTAGAGTGGCTGGGTTTAAAAAAAGGTTTGGACAAGTTCCTGGAAGAAAAGTCCATAAACGATTATTAAGGTGGACTTGGGTTTATCCCTGGAAGCAGCAGCATGGAATCTATCAACCTTTTGGGATCCTGCCAGGTACTTGTAACCTGGATTGGCGACTGTTGGAAACAGGATACTGGGCTTGATGGACCTTTGGTCTAAGCCAGTATGGAAAATCTTATGTTCTTAAAAGGTGAATTTTAAAAGTCCAACATGTGCAATAATTGGGGGATGCATGCATAAGACGGGCTAGTGAACACATGCTGAATTTTAAAGGCCTTCCAGATACGTGTATATCTCCCACTACATGTACACCTAAGTTTACAAAGAGGCAGGGTGTGGGCATGCTCTGGGCAGGGCAGGGCATGGGCATTTTGGGCCATGGCCAAGAGATGTACATGTAAATATATATGCGCCTGGGCGCATACCGAAGACCCCCTGCCTTGCAACTTTACTTCTGCTATGGAGAACGTGTAAGTAATAAAATGAAACAATTAAGCCATTTCTGAGGGGTTTAAAGGGGCTGCAGTAACTGTAGGGAATGTAGGCTATCATCCAGGGGGGATCTAGCTGTTAACTGGTGGATGAACTGTTAAAGTGGCAATGGCATGGACGTGCGCCCCTTTTATAATTCCCCGCCTTATGTGACAGACGTGCGATTTATGTGCGTCCACTTAAAATTTGGTGCTCATGTGCGTGCGGCCAGGCTATTTTATAATATGCGCACATATACACGCATATGTTATAAAATGACCACATATCTTGGCGCAGGCTGATGTGCTGATTTGAAAGTTACCATCAGTGTCACAATAAGCATGCAAATTTCCAACTTGTTTCTTTTATTTTTTTTGGACCTTAGCAACCCCTAAAAGCTTGCATTTTAAAATATTCAATAGCTTTTTTAAAGTACTATCTCAAACATTATGCTAGTTTTAATTAATTTTAATTTTGGATTTGGCAGACTTAACCACCATACTTGCTTTCTACATCACAATTATTGTATGTAATGTCATGACGCTATAAATAAAATAAAGCTATTTGTACATAGACTGAAAAAAATACTCTCTTAAATTTCTTTTAAATCTACCAGTTACTACTAGGACTAGGGGACATGCTATGAAAGTATATTAAAAAGTAAATCACCATTCCCTATTAGCTTGTTCCACAACACTCATGATTTTATAAATCTCTCTCATATCGCCTCTCATTTATAACGTCCCCAAGTAGAAGACTCCTTTCTTCATAAAGGAGCTGCTGCCATTTCACTCATTTTTGTTGTCCTTCTCTGTACTTTTATCTAGTTCTCCTATATCACTTTAGAGATGGGGTGACCAGAACTGTACACAATACTCAAGGTGCGATCACACCACAGATCTGTATATCGTCGCCATGATATTCTCAGTTTTATTCCTGAGTGGTAATTCCTAATAGGGAATACACATATAGTTAATTATTTTTCCCCATGTGCATTATTTTGTACTTACCCGCACTGAATTTCATCTTTCATTTAGATGCCCAGCTCCCTAGTCCCACATGGTCCTACTACAAATTCTCACAGTCTGCTCATGTTTTAACTACACTTTATCACCTTACTCATTGATCCCTTTGCCAGATCATTAACAAATACTGTTAAACACTGGTCCTAATAGAGATCCTTGGGGATACCACTATTTACCTCTCTCCATTGCATTTAAATTATTCTATTATCTGCAAAGATAAATTATTACAATGTCATTAATAATAAAGCCCATAAATTTCATTTAGTTTGTCTAACACCAATTGCTAAAGTTTCTGGTGCTAAATTACACAAAAATTGTAAATAAGGGATCGCTGTCTAGTATCTCTACTAGAACAAAGGAATCTGGAAGAACATTATTTACTAATTACCTCATAAGTACCTCATACAGTGTATGTCTCATTTGAACAGATTTTCCAAAACCACATCAACCTAAAACTTGAAAAGCTCCCACTCCACCTGAGTTTTCAGCATTTAATGAAACTGCTACAGCTGTAACTCCCACCTCTATTTTTCTACAAGATTATCACATAGACTTTCACTAACACTAATTCACTAAGTCACATGGAGTAACCCTCTGATGATTTTATTTAATATCTGGACAAAGTCTTAGCATAAATTTTACATTTAATCAGTAGGGGTCACTGATGTACAATGGCTGAAATTTTCTTCCCCCAGGCACTGTAGTCCCAGCCAGGTTGAAAAGCAGAAGCCTGGTCTTCCTCATGGCAACATGCAGCACAGAAGCTGAGATACAGAGCCAGTCAGATTCTTTTAAAGAGTTACATAATGGATCCGGTGATTTACTGCAACAGAGATGGTTAGATTGACAAAGGCAACCAGGATAATGGCTGAATGTGATCACATGCCCTTTCTTAGAAGAAAAATATTTTTTAATATCCTTATGTAGCCACTCTTTAAAGCTTTGTAATGAGTACCTTTTCATCAGTAGCTCTCTCAAGATTCTTAAGTGAGGAATTTATTAAAGATGAGATGAAACTCTGGACAGATGATCCACCTTTCCAACCAACCTGGGAACATACATTCACCATCTCTGACAGCACTGATAAGTATAAATTACAGCGATCCAAATCTGAAAACTAAAGTGAGGACATTTTTTTTTATAACAACAGATCTACTGCACTTGGAAGAGAAACATGAAAAGTTAATCATCTACATTTCTATATGAATTACATTCACTACCTTACTGACAAAATAATTTGTGTGTCTAGAATTATTCACTGGTAGAATAGTTTCAAGTAGGATGTGCTGCATGGGTTAGCTTACCTTTTTAAATTTAGTGCTCATCATTTAGGTTATTTTATTAACAGTTTTACTTGAGAAGAATAAAACTACAGTAAAAAATGAGAAATGGCTTTGGATAAGGCATTACCAGTAATTGAATTTGCTGTGCCTCTCTACTACTGAATCTCAGCTACAATATTTTTTAATTCCAGAAGTGGGATGGTCATTGTAAAGCCTGTCTCTTCCATACTAGATTAAAGTTTGGCTTTGTGGCATAGGAGAAAATCTTCCAAAAAGGGAATATTAAATTCCAGGAGATCAGGATAGGTGATAAATGCATCATAATTCCATTTATAAATGAAATAAATCATGACTATCTCCAGTCACAGGCCAACACTCTGTATGTATTCTTGCATATGTCCTAAATAAACTAGCCTTGGGAAAAAAAAATCTTTCCTCTTGCTATTGCCTTACAGTCCTATCTCCAAAGCCGAAAGTTAAGCAAGAATTAACTTAAAGAAAAGCTACTAGTTTGATGTTAGGTAGCTCAGTCATATCAAGTAAATTATAAAAAAAAAACAAAAAAAAACAAACACAATTACCAGGCAGACTACTAAACAAATAAAAATAAAATTCAAAGCATATTCAAATGGGAGACCCCACTTTGGCCTTGTGCCTCAAAAGGTTTGGGGATCGTGTGTCCTAAGAGGCTCTTAGCAATAAGAGGAAAGAACAGCCAGCTCTACTTAAACAGCGCCTAAGTTGGAAAACAGTCTCATAAAAGTCCATTATTTCATCTTGGTCATGAGATATCATGATCAGAGTAGATGCAGCCCCAAACTTAGGCCTGGATTTATCAAAATGCGGTAAGTACCGCATGCGATAGCAAAAGGGGCGTGTTTTATGCTAATATAGCATGTATTGCAATTTGCGCTAATTACCTGCGCGAAGAGCTAAGTTAGTGGAAATTGCGATACCATTTTCAGATCCTGCGATAAATGCCAGACCTGTTGTTTTTTGTGCATTCAAACAACTGGGTGACTCCCAAGATAAATGGAGTGAGTCTTCCTCACTCCAAAGGTTCATCAAATCTTCATGAGACCACTGTTCTGTTCGTAGGTGTCACGTAGAAATGTCCAAATGGGGCCCCTAACCCCCTACACTCTTACCTAAACCCCACCTCGAGTTAGCAGGTGGGCCTACTATAGGGATACAAATACCTATCTATGGGCCATGAGATTATGGCCAGTCTCTCTCTCTCTCTCTCTCCCTCCCTCCCCCCCCCCCCCCCCCCCCCACCCACCCCCAAGGCGCTGGACCAGTCTATTCACCTGAAATAGTCCTTACGGGAGACATCGCAAAGGGCGATGAAATCCTACCGCACAATCATGGCAGCTATCTCACAGCCTAACGCAATTCAAAGAGGTGTAGTTAAAATCTGCGTTATGTCTGTGCGATAGCTCTTCACAGACAGGCTAACCCAGCCCACTCTCCGCCCCTAACTCCTCCTATTTTCTGAATTTGCATCGCACCATACGATATGGTGCTATCACATGTGTTAAACACGTTTTCGCATGCGGTAAGGGCCTATCGCATGCGTTAACGGGGCTTTTCACATGCAATTAGCCCTTAACGCATGCGAAAACGCCCTTATCGCATTTGATAAATGACCCCCTAACTTGAAAATATCCAGCCTGCATTACATATTGTACATTTAATACAGATATTGCCTTTCTATTGGAAAAAAAAAAAATATTCCACCACCCAGATTTTAGCCTGATATATGAAAGGATTTTTCCTATTTTGCCCTTATGGGAAAAATGTGTAGTACATAGACTCCTTAATTATCATATATTGTTATCTATTTTATTATGCATACTTTCCCTTTGAAAATTCATCAAAATTCTCCACATATATTTACACCCGCTTATATGTGCGTAGAGCGTTTCTGGGAAAACGCATTTGCATGCTGTTGGAAATACAAAAGTATGCATATGAGTGAAAACCCCTCCCAAACCCCACCCCTGGGAAGGCCTCTACTCACCGTAGGTAAGTTTATACGCATACAGGCCACGCATGCATAAAGTTTAGCTGCATTTCGAGTGGGCTATTTGTAAAAGGCTATTTCCATGGGCATAACACTTTTTCCTATGGAAATGGCTTTGAAAATGTCCCTTCCTATGCCTTATAGCTGCTTCTTAAAACCTTATAGCACTATATTTTGTTTTTATAACATGGCTGAATTTCTGATCTATTGTTTTCCATCATGCGATATTAAAGGAAAGGTGAGTTACAAATAAAGATTTGATTAATTAGTAGAGATGTGAATCGGAACTGAAATCCGAACCAATTCTGGTTCCGATTCACATCTATAGAGATGTGAATTGGAACTGAAATCCGAACCGATTCTGGTTCCGATTCACATCTCTATTAATTAGCTAAGAGAACCTGAATAATGTGACTACCTCACATATAATGAACTGCAAATGCAAATAAATCTTGCACTATTTATTTATTTGGCGCGAACAAAGTGTTAAAGCGCTTTAACACTTTGTTCGCGCCAAAGTTATGCTACTGACGAAGGACTTTATCCAGTTTACATATGTGACCTCCTATCCCTGCCAGTTATCACCCGCATTCGATGTCTTTGGTTGTTGTATCCACTGCTCAAAGTAATACTCGCGTTTCCACTGTTCGAGATTAGTTTCACACCAAAAGTTATGTCCCCTTTGGTTGATGTACCCACTGTTCGATTTAATTTATATTTCATTTGTTCAATGTAATCTATATTTATATTTATTATTTGTTCAATGTATCTACTGTTCGATGTAATATATATATAACCTGGTTCGATGTAAACCGATGTGATATGTCTATACATGAATGTCGGTATAGAAAAACTTCAAATAAATAAATAAATAAACAAACAAATATATACTTCAGTTTATATAATTAAACAGCCAAGTACAGAATTCATGATATTCATACACAATTTATTAAGAGCAGTTTTCAAAAGTCATTAAACCAGGGCCACTTAAAAGTACCTGAGATCTGCCAGGCACTTGTGACCTGGATTGGCCACTGTTGGAGACAGGATGTCAGGCTCGATGTGTGTGGGGGATGGGAGGGGGTAGGGGAGAAGGGAAATAAACATGTGGACTTTTACCCAGGCAAAAATAGGCAGGCTTGAACGCATGGTTACATTGCGGGAGGGGGGAGGGAAATAACATGCATAGATTAGATTTTCAAAATTTACTTGAAGGGAAAAAAGTACTTACATAAAAAGCAGGTTTAAATCTCTGTGGATATGTTTTGCTAGGGCAATTTTCAGAGGGACTTTGAAAATTGCCCCATGAACTTTGCATTTATGTAGCTAATTCTGAAAATTGCCTTCATTATTATTTTTCATTTGTACAGTGCTACCAGGCAAACACGGAATATATACAGATTATTTAAAACACTGTTAATGTAACTCCAGTTCATACTTACAGTACTTAGCTCGCTCGTCAGCCTTCTAAGTATGAATTCCCAAACACTTACAGAAGCAGACATGACAGAGTTCCAGAGAAAAATTAATACCATATCTGGGGGAAATAAAACAAAGTACATGGTTTCTTAGTAACAGAGATAGTCATGTAAGAAAATGAACAGATACCATGGTAAAGTAAGTTGCCGGGTCCAAGAGGGTGGACTGTCAGGGATACTAGTTAAAATTCACTAAGCCTCCTACCTGATCTTCCTATATTTTCTTTGTTCAATTAAAATTTCTGTGTGATGGGCAAGCAGAACGGATGCCTCCAAACTTAACCCTCAATGTTAGGCCCTCCGGCCGTAAGCCTCAAGGACAGATTTGCTCTTCAATGAGTTACAAGTTCTCAGTGGTGTGGAGAATCCGTTAAGTCCCTCTGCCTGAACCAGAGAGTTTTCCCTCAGGCGAGTAGAGCCCCGATGTCCAGTGTTACAACTGTAGAAGCTGCCTTTTGTATACCTGTAGCATGGAAGGGCCACAGCTGGTAAAGAGACACTGAGCACTTTTCAGACCACAGGCAGGATGCAGCCAAGTATCTTTGTAGCTTTTGCCGTTGCTTTATCCATCTGTTTGGCCACCTTAAGATCATCACATACGATCTAGATCTCACTCTTGCTTAGAAGAATTTCACCCTTAGATTCAACCGCTTCCTTGGGTTTTTGCAGCCCAAATACATAAATGGAAGCTAAGTTTTAATGCTAAGAAATGCACAGACTCTAGACCATTCCTCAAGCTTTGTTAGCCCTCCTGTTTTCTCACATCTTCTTGTCTATCCACCCTTATGCAGATTTTGGTATCACGTCAATAACAAAAAATCGCAAGTCAGAGACAGTATGAGATTGTGATAACCAGTGGGGCATTCTCACATTGGTTATTAATACTTGATCGGTGTTCTACGATGCGTGTTTTGATCATACGTGTGGTTTTACCAGCATACAGTTTTTGGCAGGGGCAAATAATCACATAAATCATGCCTGAGGAAACACTGAGGTGTGGCGAAGGTGAAAAACCACTTTAGACGTAGGCGTGTGTAAAAGAGGAAAGTGATAAAGAAAGAGAACACACTGAGCAGTGACCACAAGGTTTATGACCTCCCAACGATTGGGGCATTGAGGTAGATGATCGAAATTCAGAATTTTTGAGAATAGCAATAACAAACTATATGAAAATCCTGAGTATATAAAAACAGTTTGAGCTTCTTTAAAATCTATAGTTTATAAAATCCTTCTTTGACAATGGCAGCCACAGTTCTTTTCATGGAAAGTTCACTACCTAACAAAACTCCAAGATTTCGGACTTCTGTGGTTAATCCAATGTCATGTTACTGTCTCTTCTCCTTATCCAATTTATTACAAATAAACAGTATTTCCGTTTTATTTTAATTGAACATAAATTTCAACCGCGACAAGAGCTTGCGAATGGAGATTAAGTAAATCTGAAAAAGTTTAAGTGCGTGATCAATCGAGACTTCAACAGGAATTAAGAATTGTACATTGTCTATGTAAACATAGGATGACAGACCTAATCCTGCAAGAAGTTTACAGAGGGGCATCATATAGATGTTAAATAAAGTCAGAGAGTTAAGAACTTCATCTGACTGCTCCTTATGAGACTTTCACTTAAGCCCTGCCGGCCCTTGAAACCCAAGGGCTCAACCTGCGGGGATTGGGATTGGGGTTGGTATAGGTGAAGTTCCTGTCCCAGTTTCAGCGAATCCACCAGTTGTCAGCGTAGGCCTAGTGGGCTCGTTTGCTAGGCAGAGTAAACCACACCATAGGCCAAGGGCTCACATCCATGACAAGCAAATAATAGACCATCACACTAGCAAATCTCAAAAGATCAATAGATAATAAAATTCATAAAGGAGAAAAACTGATTTGGATAAAGGAATACATCTGCAAAAACAGCAACATAGCAAACGATGGCAGATAAAGATCAACTGGCCCAACCAGTCTGCCCAGCTAAAATTCTTACTCTCTGGTTTTCTACTTTAAGGTAGATAAGCATACAAATTCCTATACTTAAACCAAAAACAGCTGCTCCGCCTCTTGCCCATGTATTTTAACCCATCTGTCAAACCTGTTTCTACCATTGACCTCCAATATCTGTCTCAAGTATGTCCAAATTCTGTTACAGCGCTGGCATCCATTACCTTCCTGGTAGACTATTTCAAGCTTTTTCTTCCTCTAAATTCTTGCAAGACCAATGTTTAAATTAATACATGGGCTATCTTCCATATCTTACTCCTAAGCTTTTTAATAATCTACCCAACCACCAAAACTGTGAGGCTCTTGTCCAAAACATCCAATTTCCCATGAGCATTAATGTTTGGATTTTAACTATAATTGCTACATACAGGTTTCACCCAGGGCCGGCGCATCCATTAGGTGGGACTAGGGTGGCATCAGTGGGCGGGGCACACAAGGGCACCATTTTTAAAATATGAAAGAAAGGTGACAGCAGTTGCATAGTGCTTGCTAGGTTTGTGCAACATATGAAAGCGAGAACTATAAGAGGGAGACCATAACTCTATATATCTGCCACCTTCAGAAGGGCACTTTCAACTCAGGGTGGGTTTGGGAGGGTGGGGGCAGTGTTACATTGGTCTGCCTAGGATGCTACAGACCCTTGCACCGGCCCTGGGTACACCAGTCTTCTTGGATGCCTGATACAGTTGTACCCTGCTGTTTAGGGTTATAACTGATGCTCTGTGCTCTTTACCCTACTGTTGTTAGTGTTGTAACAATGTTGCTCTGTGCAGGTTACCCCAATCTTCTTGGAAGCATGATGCAGTCATGACACACTCTCTGTCCATTGGCTTGAATTTTCCCTTTTTTGGGCCTCCAATGTTTCATACTGCCGAGCAAAAACCCCAAGCTCACCTGCCTGTACTATGCACTCTGTCTTATCCCAGTTTTGGTTGCTATTATCTCTGTTGGTAAGATATTTCAGGTATTTAGCACCTTCTTCCGTAAATAAGTATTTTCTCATATTTCCTTTGTACTTTTCTCCCTGCAATTTCATATCATGACCTCTTGCTCTTGAATTTCCTTTCTAAAGAACATGTCACCTTTCCATACTTTATTGAATCCTGTCAAATATTTGAATATTCCTATTATGTCACCTTTGTCCCTTCTTTTTACCATTGAGCACATTTTGAGTGTTTTAAGCCTCTCTATCAGGCCTATCCTATAAAGTGCGGCCGCGTTTACCCTGCTCCTAAGCCACTTTTAACTCACGTTCCGGCCGCGTTAGCCCTTCCTGCGATCCCGAATTCCCTTTAACCTACTCCTACTGCGTCCTAAATTCCCCGGGCAACCCCTTCCGCCCGCGGCATGTATATTGCATGCAAACGATCGAATTAGCTCGACATTGCATGCAAACGAGCCAATTAGCTATTCCCGTAGCATCCCGTAACCCGCGCCCCGACTATCGCTAGTTTTCCCTGCCGTTTTGTCGCGCGTTTAACCTGCAAACTTACCGCCTACCCTGACCCCTGCGGTAGAGGCAGGGGTAAGGGTAGGTGGCAAGCTTTCCCCCAGCCCCCGCTCACCTGCCCCGGCCGCGATCATGGGTGCCGGTCTCCGTGGCAGCCCCAGTCCTCTCCCCTACTCCCGAAGCCAAAAAAAAAAGCGAAAAAAACGTTGCAGCCCCCCTCCGATGTCCGGACTGGGGCTGCCATGGAGACTGCAACGGCAAAGCGACTTTTCAGTGTCCCCCCTCCTCTCGGAGCAGGGCGCGAAAAGCCGCCTTGCTCCGGGAGGAGG
Source organism: Rhinatrema bivittatum (assembly GCF_901001135.1). Taxonomy (NCBI): domain Eukaryota; kingdom Metazoa; phylum Chordata; class Amphibia; order Gymnophiona; family Rhinatrematidae; genus Rhinatrema; species Rhinatrema bivittatum. The sequence goes on from NC_042617.1 coordinate 158,747,169, forward strand.
GGGGACACTGACAGCGCAGAAGCAACAGCGAAGCAACAGCGAAACGACTTTTCAGTGTCCCCCCTCCTCCCGGAGCAGGGCGCGAAAAGCCGCCTTGCTCCAGGAGGAGGGGGGACACTGACAGCGCAGAAGGAACGGTGAAGCAACTTACTTTTCTGAAGCCATCATCAGGAACACATGCGATCGTAGCTCCTCCCGACCAAGATGGCCGCCTGCACGGGGAAAGCGTGCAGTTGGCCGCTGAAGACGTGACGTCACGACGTCACGTCTTGAGCGGCCAATTGTACGCTTTCCCCGTGCAGGCGGCCATCTTTGTCTTCATCGGGAGGAGCTACGATCGCATCTGTTCCTGATGATGGCTTCAGAAAAGCAAGTTGCTTCACCGTTCCTTCTGCGCTGTCAGTGTCCCCCCTCCTCCTGGAGCAAGGCGGCTTTTCGCGCCCTGCTCCGGGAGGAGGGGGGACACTGAAAAGTCGTTTCACCGTTGCTTCGCCGTTGCTTCTGCGCTGTCAGTGTCCCCCCTCCTCCCGGAGCAAGGCGGCTTTTCGCGCCCTGCTCCGAGAGGAGGGGGGACACTGACAGTGGCGAAGCAACTTACTTTTGCATCCGATCGGACCAGACTTCCTGGTATCTGTCATTTCAAATGACATTTGAAATGACAGATACCAGCGTGGCGTGAAGCCTTAGGCCCGCGCACCCAGGATACTGTATAGGCGCTCTATCCAGCATCCTGGGTTGCGCGGGCCTAAGGCTTTTCAGACGCGGTTTACATTTACATATTATTAGGGTTCAGGATCGAGCGGTAGGTGAGCTGCACTGTGCGGGCGGTAACCGCGGGTGCCGTAGGCACTAACGCAGCTCTTCCTACCGCTCGGTACTGGATAGGCCTGTATGTAGGGTTTGTATTACAGGCCTTTTATCATTTTAATAGCCCTTTTCTGAACTACTTCAATCTTCTCATAGATAAATAGAAACTTGGTGGCAGAAAAAGACCATAGATTTTATCTAGTCCAGGGGTCGGGAACCCATGGCTCGCGAGCCAGATATGGCTCTTTTGAGGGCTGCATCTGGCTCGCAGACACGTGTCGCCATACTTCGCGGTTCCCCGCTGACCCAGCTGCTCCCCGGTCCTCCGCCGCCCGGGCTTAAAATGCTGTCAGCCCGGGCGGAACGCGGCAGGACAGCTGGAGTCAGCGGCACCGGCGTGCTCTCTTCTCCTCCCCCCCCCCCCCCCCCGCGGCCCGGAAGAGGAAGTGGAGAGCATCGGGTGCCTGCGCGGGAAGAAGAGACCACACTAGCGTGGTCTCTTCTTCCGCGCAGGCACCCGATGCTCACCACTTCCTCTTCCGGGCCGCGGGGGGGAGGAGAAGAGAGCACGCCGACTGGAGTCATCCGGGTGCCTGCGCGGGAGTCATCGGGTGTCAGCCGGGTGCCAGCGCTGGAGTCATCGGGTGCCTGCGCGGGTCTTCCCGCGCAGGCACCCGATGCTCTCCACTTCCTCTTCCGGGCCGCGGGAAGAAGAGAGCACGCCGGTGCTCTCTTCTTCCCGCGGCCCGGAAGAGGAAGTGGAGAGCATCGGGTGCCTGCGCGGGAAGAAGACTGCAGCGCGGCTCGGAGGAAAATGAAAATCTTCAACCGCGGCCGATGGGACTCCGCCTTCGCCTCCGCGAGGGCTGAAAATGAAGGAGGTTAGCGTTGGGAGGTGGCTGCTGCTGCCGCGAGTTCCCGGGGGGGGGGGAGAGAGAGAGTGAATGAGCGAGCAAGCATGTGTGTTTGAGATCCTGTGTGTGTGAGTGAGAGATTGCATGTATGTGAATGATTGAGAGCCTGTATATGTGAAAGAGAGTATGTCTGTGATTGAGATCCTGCCTGTGAGAGAGAGAGCATGAATGTAAGTTTACCATTGGGAACCTGTATGTGTAAGTTTGTGATTGAAAACCTGTTTGTGTGAAAGAGTATGTGTGTATGATTGAGATCCTTTGTGTGTGAGAGAAATCATGTGTATGTATGATTAAGAGCCTGTGTGTATAAGTAAGAGAGAGATCATGTGTGTCTGTGTCTGATTGACAGCTGGTTTAGGTGATGGAGCATGTGAGTATGTGATTGAGAGCCTGTGTTTAAATGAGAGAGAGAGACCATGTGTGTCTGTGTGATTGAGAGCTGATTTAGGTGAGGGAGCATGTGAGTATGTGATTGAGAGCCTGTGTTTAAATGAGAGAGAGAGACCATGTGTGTCTGTGTGTGATTGAGAGCTGATTTAGGTGAGGGAGCATGTGAGTATGTGATTGAGAGCCTGTGTGTAAATGAGAGAAAGAGAGGACATGTTTGTAAGCATGTGAATGAGAGTCTGTGTGTGAGAGAAAAAGACAGCATGTATTTATGTGATTGAAAGCCTGTGTGTGTGTAAGCGTGAAAAGATAGACAGCATGTGTGTAAATGTGTAATTAAGAGCCTATATAAGTGAGAGAGAAAAAACATTTGTATATGTGAGTGACTGAGAGCATGTGTGTATAGGTGTGTCATTGAGAGCCAGTGTGAGAGAGAGCGCTGGTATGTGACTGAGAGAGGAGAAAGTTCCAAGCAAACCACCCCCACCTCCTGCTAATTCAGAACAATCTCAGGACACCTGGATATCAAACGTTCCCAGGTATGCAGAGCAAAAAAAATTTTGTATCCTTATTATTTTTCATTACTAGATCTTTGTGTCTGCTATTTTGAAATATTTTGTTGGTATCTGGAAATGTTTATATGAGTTTTTAATTATTGGATATTCCACTCATCAGCTGTTTCGAAATATGTTCTTTTTGTTAGTACAGTTTTACTGCTGATGATTTTATATTTCTTGATTTGTTTTATAAGGATGTGTGATGTTTCTTTTTTCCTTTGTTACACTGCATACAGAGACTCTGGCTTGTTGCAGTTTCCAATTCAGTTTTTGTCTGCATGCTTCTTGTTATGCGTTTTGGTCTCTTTATTCTATGTTAGGTGAGGGACAGCACGTGATTCAGGTGAGGTTTTCTGCTGGCGTGTAGTTTCTGTGTAGGACTCTATAGCAGCCTGACTTGGTCCGTTTTCCTAATAGGAGATGTATTGGTGTCTTAAGGCCCTGGTGTAATATTTTCAGAGACTTATTGTACTTTAAAAGTGTGATCTTACATAAAATGCACACATTTACTTGTATTTAGTTTTAAACATATTGTATGGCTCTCATGGAATTACATTTTAAAATATGTGGCGTTTATGGCTCTCTCAGCCAAAAGGTTCCTGACCCCTGATCTAGTCTATCCATCTCAATGTCCTTATGAAGGTACGATCTCTAGAACTGAGCACAGTATTCAAGGTGAGGTCTCAAAAGTGGCCTATAAAGGCAATATTTCCTCCTTCCCCTGCTGAACACATTTGCTTATGCAATCAAGCATGCTTTTAAATTTCCCAGCTGCTTTAATACACTGAGGGGACATGTGTAAGTCCGGGGGCTTGAAAAAATGGGTGGTCCGGGGGTGGGGGCATGGCTAGAGGCCTCTGCAAGGCTGCTGGGCCGGCGCGCGCAAGTTACACCTCCCGCAGGAAGGCGTAACTTGTCAGATAAAGATGCGGGTTGTTTTGGTTTTTTTCGGGCTGGGGGGTGGGACAGAGGGGAAGGGGTGGGGGGGAACAGGGAAAGCCAGCTGGTCTCCCCGAGGGCTCAGTGCGCGCAAGGTGCACCCCCATACATTTTAAAATCTGCCCCTGATTGGCTAACTTCAGGTATATGATATGATTACCAAGATCTCTTTCTTGATTAAGTTTCTAAGTTTTATCCTTTTAAAATGATAAACTGCTAATTAATTTGTGTGTTTCAACACTGAAGCTCATTTACCAAACCCTTTACATTGACACTGAAAGCACTACCCTCAAATGGTTTGAATCCTTTTTTTATCTAACAAAACACAATGTGTCTCATGGGCTAACAATTATCCATTCCCAGGAATCTCATCTGTTGAGTACCTCAGGACTCAGTCTTCACTCTGATCTTTTTCAACATTTACTTTTGTCCAATCTGCAACCTCATCCAGTCTTTCAGCACTGCATGCTACCGGTTTGTAGATATCATCCAACTGCATAAAAATGGGAATTGACCAAATCTCATCTATTGCTAATCTCAATGATCACCTTACAGCAGTAGCCCAATAGCATAACAACCACAAACTCAAATTATATCATATTCAAAAGATCTGTCTGGATAACTCTGGGCGTTACCTGGACAAATCTATGGATTAAAAATTTTCTCCCGGTGCTCCATTTAAATTTGTCTGGGTTAATCGTTACCTGCACAAAATTTAGTAGATTAAAATAAAAAAAGCAGCATTGGGGCATTCCGGGGACAGGACCTAACTTTAGCTGGTTAACACTTATATCTTAAGGTGGCTAAACAGGTGAATAAGGCAAAAGCCAGAAAGATGCTTGGATACATAGGGAAAGGAGAGGTCAGCAGAAAAAAGGGAGGTAATATTGCCCCTGATTAGGTTCCTGGTGAGAATTAGTTTGGAATCTTGTTTACAATTCTGAAGACCACACCTTCAAAAGGATATAAACTGGATAGTGTTGTTCCAGGGGGTGGTTACTAAAATGGTCAATGGTCTTTGTTATAAGACACATAAATACATGTATACCCTAGAGGAAAGGCTGAATATGGGAGATAGGATATAAACATTTAAATACCCCAAGGTATTAATGCACAGGTGAGCCCAATTGAGCCCAACCTTTTGTCTGTCGGGACACAGCTGACAGATAGTTCTCACATGCGTGACACACTGAAACATGACAGTCACAAGACTAAATGTTAATGTACCCTTTGCATCCACAGGGACCCTACCCCCACTGCCCTGCTCCTTAGTAATGGGTTTAAAGCAGAACAAGAACATTCCTTGATCAACTCATCATACAAAAAAAAGATATTCTGGTGTTCTCAAAAACAGCAATGCAAACTTCCTCTACTACCAAGCACAATAGACCTGCTTATAAATAGACAGCATTTCACCACCAATGCATGTCCTATTGAGAAAACACAACAAATAAGGTGAGGTATTTTACTTGCCTATAGGTAAATACCTCACCTTGGACACACACACACATTAAAATATGGGAAACTTCACTTGCAGCCATCAGTAACTTCCTCTCTAGTCTCAACCTTGCACTCAATACTGTAAAAAACAGAAACCTTAATAACTCATCCACACAACCATCTCATCTCTGATCAACACAACACTCCCCCTAACTCAATTCTTACATCTCAATCATTACATCTCAACACGCAAGAAATCTAGGAGTCATGATAGACGATCACTCAACCACAAAAAATTCATTAAGAACTCTCTCAAGGAATGTTACTTCAAGCTGCAAACACTAAAAAAACTGAAACCACTCTTACATTTTAACGATTTCCAGACAATTCTCCAGTCCACAATATTCACAAAAAGACTACTGTAACTCGCTACTCCTTGTTCTTCCAAAAAATATCATTTCACCCCTCCAATTGCTGCAGAACGCAGTTGCACGCATCCTCACCAACACACGCAGGAACGAACACATGACCCCAATCCTCAAAGAACATTGGTTACCTATTCAACAGCACATACACTACAAAACCCTCACAATAATACACAAATCCTTACACAACCCAGATATGAAGTGGCCACATAGCACCTTCTCCTTCTGCAGCGCAAACAGACCTACTCGATCACGCTATCTAGCAACCTTAAACATTTCCACACCCAGACTCACTCATTACAATGCCACCAGGGAACGCGCCCTATCCATTGCCGGCCCCACACTCTGGAATTCCATCCCCACTGACATTTGCCAAGAACACTGCCTACACAAATTTAGAAAAAACTAAAAACTTGGCTCTTCACAAAAGCATACTCATAATCTCAAGAATTCCACTCCGCAGCCTACAACAATACATCATATACCACCCAAACTCCCTGCCCTCACAATAACATACGCCCCCCGCACTTATCCTACAACTCACCACAAAGTAGCTCCCATCAAGGAGAATACTAAACTTCACCTTCCCATAGATTAATCTACTAAAACAGTCCACTCCATACACACAAATTATTATTTTAGATTAAATCAGATATCTATATACATGTCATCACAATGCAAACCCCTAGTCATCACTTTATTAACTGGAATTCTGCACTTAAATATAATCTGCTTAGTGGTTCTACTTGTTAAACTGTTAAAATGTCATTATAGTTATTCTGTAAATTTGTTATATTGGTAACTGTAAAGCACTGTTGCTGACTCTAAACCTGTAAACCGACTTGATGTCCAACAATGGTCGGTATAGAAAAAACTGAAATAAATAAATAAATGTAATCTCCCACGGGAGCGTAAGCGGTAAAAGTCGTACCCGCATTTCTGTGTGCTATACAAGAAACGTCTTGACCTGTCGCCAGATCTCGAGGTGGCCTTGCAATTGAGACAGTGTCTGCTGAATCTCGTGTTTAGCAGATCAGCGAATGCATCTGGAATTTCGGTCCTTAATTAAGAACCAGAAACCAGAGTATTAGTCAGTACAGAGTCCCGTTGCTAACAACAGGAGGATGTCTGATGTAATCCCAATTGATTGGTAGAGAGGTTCTCTTGGAATTGTGTCCGACATAGCTGGCAATAGAGATATGTGACACTAATACGGTTCTTAGAAGGCCAGACAACCTAGAACCTTTCGAACCATATGGCCCGATTTAGAGAACAGGTCTCAATGGGATTGTTGCTGCAGCGGGATTAGAGTACTTACCATCCGTCGTGGATCGCAGAAGGACGAGCCGGCGAAGATTGATGGCTCCGTGGATTTCAGGAGTCATCGAGGGATAGCCTGAAGGACATACACGTCCGACTCAACTTTGTAACCTGGAATGGAAGCGCAGGTACAGAGGAGACAGGCTGGACGTGTCTGGCGCTACCACAGTAATTTGTAGAGGGTCAGAACCCCGCACCGGTGTCGGTAGGGAATGCCTCGGGTACAGGGGAGCCATTATGACTCATGAACCCAGCCCTCTTTACAGCGGCTCGATGTATCGTGACGCCAGTGCAGAATTACGCGGAACTCAGTCCGGTCATTCTGCAGCACGGAGGACTGCCAGCGTTGTGTGGAACAGTGGCGATGGCAGTAGCAATGTTGCTCGGCCCGGGCATTCTCCAGCACCAAATACGATAGCACCAATGTGCTGGATGGTGTCGGTGGTGGACGGTCACCATGCCGGTGACAATGAATGCCACAGTGCTCAGCCCGGTCTTTCCCCAGCGTCGAGGTGGACACCCTCACTGTCCTGGATGGCGAATGATGACTGACCGTCAGCATGCCTGCACTGCTCCTGGCACTATGTAGTGTCGTAGGCTGATACGGGGCTTTAGTAAACCCCCCCCAAGCATGGAGCACTGTGTTTAGGCGAGGGCATTGCGTGTAGGTGCTATGTCAGTATTGACTGTATCGATGGCGGCATAGAGCGGCCTCGAGGGTATTGTCAAAAATATATATATGAAAAAATGTCGATGGCCCGGGCAGAGCAACGATAACAATGACGGAGGCACAGACAGCATCGGTATAGGTATCGATGGCAACGATGTGGCATCGAAGGATCGAATAGACATCGATGGCATCGAGAAATTGATACCGGACTCGACGGAATCAATGGTCGCATCGATAGGAACGACGAGGACACCGATGGAAACGACGTGGGCGTCAACGGCATCGATTGATGGAGACTGGCGCCGATGGCATCGGTGGCATAGCCACGGGCATCGACTGCATGGCCACGGGTGTCGATGGTCTTGATGGCATAGACCTAGGCATCGATGGCACCGACCTGGGCATTGATGGAATCGATGATGGCATCGATGACACCGAGGTGTGCATCGATGGCATCCGCCCGGGCATCGATGACACAGATGGAAAAATCAGCACCATGGATGAAAACATTGATGGCACTGAGAAAATCAATGTGGGGATCGATGGCATCGATGGACCGCCAGGGGAGGGGTGTCGATGGTGTCGAAAAAGGCAGAATGGCCTGGAAGGGGGGTACAGACGGTAGCGATGGAGGCATCGACTGCACGAAGGTACCGAGGTATGAATTCGTCAGGGGACCCTGTGGCAATGGTAACCGTGGAAATCCCTATCCCACTAGCGCTAATAACCAGGCAGAGGGTGGAGGCAGCAGTGGTAGAAAGGGTGAGACCCAGAGGAGGCCATTGCAGCCGAAGAAACAAAGGCAGGAAAGAGAGAGAGGGCCAGCAGCTGAAGAAATAAAGGCGAGAGAGAGGCCCTGGTAGAGCTGCTGGTGGCAGAGAAAGAAAAACTGGAGAGAGGCCTTGGCATGAGGAAGAGTGTGTGTGTGTGTGTGTGTGTGTGTGAGTGTGAGTGAGAGAGAGAGCATGTGTAGCGGGATGCATGGAAAGAAAAGGCATTGAGCAGCAGCAGCAGCCTCAAGCAGCAGCGCAGGCCTGGAGCAAAATCAGAAGCAGCCGGCAATCAGCAAGGGAGACAGCAGCATTAGCCCCCACGGTCAATGGGTTTCTTCTTTCTTGGGCCATGGGGGTTGGAGAAAGCTGCTGCAGCTACCATTTAGCTTTTGGGGAAGGGAGGGAGTGGGAGTGAGGACAGTAACCAGCCAGTGTTATAAGTGAGAGGGAGCATGTGTATGATTGAAAACTCAATTAGAAGTTATATGTAACTTTCCTTTACAAGTCCCCAGGCGGGGTTTGAACTCTCCCGGCCTGGTTGGAAGGCAGATGCTCTCCCCACTGAGCTAGCGGGTGAGCATCTGTGAACAGACTAGCAAAAACCTTGATTAAAAACAGGTAACCAGAACTGTACTCAACCAACCATAAACACTAAATTCATGTAAGATTCTAGGTACCCCAAAGCCAGGGACTGGATGAACATTAACCAGTAATCCCTTGGGACTCAGAGCCCCATAGGAGGACTATTGACACACTCATGCAGCAGCCGAATGCAGGAAGCAGAGTCCATCTGTCTACACTAAGGAAAACAAAATTATCAGGTAAGTGATTTCTCCATTTAATATAATGTAGACAGATGAACTCAGGACCAGTGGGATATATCAAAGCTATTCCCCAACAGGGTGGGAGGCTGCCCATGGCCCAGTCAACACCACATGTGCAAAGGCTGCATCCTCCCGGACCTGCACATCCAGACAATAAAACCTGGAAAAAGTGTGTAAGGAGAACCAAGTCGCAGCTCGGAAGATATCAATGGGAGACAACTAACCTCCATCCATGACACTGCCTGAGCCCTAGAGGAACGAGTCCTAACCTAAGTAGGCAATGGCTTTTCGGCATCCACATACGCAGCTGTGACTACTTCCTTAATCCAACGAGCTATGGTAGCCCGCAAAGCCGGAGCCCCCTGCAAACTCCCACCATGGAGAACAAACAGGCGATCCAGTCTTTCGAAATGGTTCAGAAACCTCCGGATACTGCACGATAAGTTGCTTAACATCCAAGGAGCACAAGAGGCCTTATCCAGGGATGGGAAGGAGACAGACTGATTCAAATGAAAGTCCGAGACTACCTTGGGCAAAAAGAATGGAACAGCATGCAGTTGTAATGACCCTGGAGTCACCTGAAGACAAGGCCTGCAGCTCAGAAATTTGACACGCTGAATAAATAGCCATCAGGAACAGTCTTCAAAGTCAACAAATGCAAAGAAAGGCTAAGCAGCAGTCGGAAAGCAGGGCCCATCAAAAAATTCAGCACCAAGTTAAGACTCCACAATGGAATCAGTAACCTCAAGGATGCCTTAAAAAAATGGGTCACATCAGGATGACACAAGGAAACACCATTCACCAGACCTCTGAAACAGGCAAGAGACGTAACCTGTACCGTCAAGGAATTAAGGGCCAATGCTTTATTCAACTCATCCTACAAAAAATCCAGAATGAGTGGGATCTTAACTGAACGAGGAAGAACACCCCGCTCCTCACACCAAGTCTCAATAAAAAACTCTCCAAACTCGCACATAAGCCACGGAATTGAAGAACTTGAAGCTCTTTCAAGGACGGGACCCTGGAAACGATGGAGTTGGGAGTTCACGGACTGGTGGAAACAGGACATATCCGAAAGAGTAAATAATTGATTCACATTAACCCGTTCTAGACCTCTCATGATTTTAAACACCTCAATCATATCCCCCCTAAGCCGTCTCTTCTCCAAGCTGAAAAGTCCTAAACTCTTTAGTCTTTCCTCATAGGGGAGCTGTTCCATTCCTTTTATCATTTTGGTCGCCCTTCTCTGTACCTTCTCCATCGCAACTATATCTTTTTTGAGATGCAGTGACCAGAATTGTACACAGTACTCAAGGTACGGTCTCACCAGGAGTGATACAGAGGCATTATGACATTTTCCGTTTTATTCACCATTCCCTTTCTAATAATTCCCAACATTCTGTTTGCTTTTTTGACTCCGCAGCACACTGAACCCATGATTTCAATGGGTTATCCACTATGACTCCTAGATCGCTTTCTTGGGTAGTAGCTCCTAATATGGAACCTAACATTGTGTAACTATAGCAAGGGTTATTTTTCCCTACATGCATCACCATGCATTTATCCACATTAAATTTCATCTGCCATTTGGATTCCCAATTTTCCAGTCTCCCAAGATCTTCCTGCAATTTATCTCAATCTGCTTGTGATTTAACTACTCTGAACAATTTTGTATCATCTGCAAATTTGATTACTTCACTTGTCATATTTCTTTCCAGATCATTTATAAATACATTGAAAAGTATGGGTCCCAATACAGATCCCTGAGGCACTCCACTGCCCACTCCCTTCCACTGATAAAATTGTCCATTTAATCCTAATCTCTGTTTCCTGTCTTTTAGCTAGTTTGTAATCCACGAAAGGACATCGCCACCTATCCCATGACTTTTTACTTTTCCTAGAAGCCTCTCATGAGGAACTTTGTCAAACGCCTTCTGAAAATACAAATATACTACATCTACCGGTTTATCTTTATCTACATGTTTATTAACTCCTTCAAAAAAGTGAAGCAGATTTGTGAGGTAAGGCTTGCCTTGGGTAAAGTCATGCTGACTTTGTTCCATTAAACCATGTCTTCCTATATGTTCTGTGATTTTGATATTTAGAACACTTTCCATTATTTTTCCTGGCACTGAAGTCAAGCTAAACGGTCTGTAGTTTCCCGGATCGCCCCTGGAGCCCTTTTTAAATATTGGGGTTACATTAGCCACCCCTCTAGTCTTCAGGTACAATGGATGATTTTAATGATAGGTTACAAATTTTTACTAATAGGTCTGAAATTTCATTTTTGAGTTCCTTCAGAACCCTGGGGTGTGTACCATCCGGTCCAGGTGATTTACTACTCTTCAGGCCTACCACATCTTCTAGATTCACCATGATTTGGTTCAGTCCATCTGAAAACATTCTCTGATAGGGGGTATCTCCCCAACATCCTCTTCAGTAAACACTGAAGCAAAAAAAATCATTTAATCTTTCCATGATGACCTTATCTTCTCTAATTGCCCCTTTAACCCCTTGATCATCTAACGGTCCAACTGACTCCCTCACAGGATTTCTGCTTTGGATATATTTTTTAAAGTTTTTACTTTAAGTTTTTGCCCCTTTAAAGGGCATCTTGGTCATTTCCTTAACTTCCCTAGAGTAGCTGGGGAAGTACCGATGGAAACTCTTCAAAAATTTCTTAAGGAAATACTGGGTTTTTCTGAAACTGATTTGCCTGTAATAAGTTTCTATTATTTTCTGCCTAAGAGAAATTCTAATTTAAATACGTCTGAGTTACCTTTTCAGGGGAATCTTTCAAATTTTTTAGAAAATACTGATAATCAAGTAATAGATTGGGGCACCCTATTAGTTTCTTTTGTAAATTTCCTAGACCTAAATAAGGTCATGAAAAAATATTTTTCTAAGTATCCCAACTCTTTTCATGATAAACTTGTTAATATTTTCCCAGATCTTGCTTTAGCTACACAATTACGGAGGAAAGGGTTTTAGCTTTGACAGGATGTTATTTCTTTGGGTTTTTCGTTTGTGTTGCAGTTTCCCTGCAAATGCTTAATTAAAAAACAGCAGGATACTTTTCTTTTTTTTATGCCCGAACAAGTTTCATAGAGCAAAGAAGAATCGTCACTTCGTCCCCAGCTTCTAGCTAAAATAATATAACAGTGCAGTTAGTGCTATGTTAAGCCTTTTCTATATATTTTGTGAAATTACATAGTAATCTCCCCTTAGGTTTCATGCCTCCATTATTTCTTATTATTGTAAGTAGTTACTATTGATTATATAAAGTAAACGCAGTAATGATATTGAATGTGAGTGATGAGAAGAACATATATCTATAAGAAATGATTGTGTAATATCAGGACTGCTTATTTTATATTATTGCTTTAGTGTAATAAATGAAAATCAATAAAACAAATAATTCAAAAAAAAGGGCATCTTGGTAAGATGAGCTTTGGAGGCTGTGTCAGCTGACCAATTTCATAACCAGAGTTGACGCCTGGCTGCTATCACTGAAGCTACTCCTGTGGCCGAGGTACATAAGAACATAAGAACATAAGAAATTGCCATGCTGGGTCAGACCAAGGGTCCATCAAGCCCAGCATCCTGTTTCCAACAGAGGCCAAACCAGGCCACAGAACCTGGCAATTACCCAAACACCTAGAAGATCCCATGCTACTGATGCAATTAATAGCAGTGACTATTCCCTAAGTAAACTTGATTAATAGCAGTTAATGGACTTCTCTTCCAAGAACTTATCCAAACCTTTTTTGAACCCAGCTACACTAACTGCACTAACCACATCCTCTGGCAACAAATTCCAGAGATTTATTGTGCGTTGAGTGAAAAAGAATTTTCTCCGATTAGTCTTAAATGTGCTACTTGCTAACTTCATGGAATGCCCCCTAGTCCTTCTATTATTCGAAAGTGTAAATAACCGAGTCACATCTACTCGTTCAAGACCCTCTCATGATCTTAAAGACCTCTATGATATCCCCCCTCAGCCGCCCTCTTCTCCAAGCTGAACAGCCCTAACCTCTTCAGCCTTTCCTCATAGGGAGCTGTTCCATCCCCTTTATCATTTTGGTTGCCCTTCTCTGTACCTTCTCCATTGCAACTATATCTTTTTTGAGATACGGCGACCAGAATTGTACACAGTATTCAAGGTGTGGTCTCACCATGGAGCGATATAGAGGCATTATGACATTTTCCGTTTTATTAACCATTCCCTTCCTAATAATTCCTAACATTTTATTTGCTTTTTTGACTGCTGCAGCACACTGAGCTGACGATTTCAATGTATTATCTACTATGACGCCTAGATCTCTTTCTTGGGTGGTACAGACCAAATCACAGCCTGCGTCTGCTAAAAAAGGCAGTAGCAGGATCCATAATGGTTCTGGAATTCCCTCCAGACTCTTCAACCTCTTGAGAGAGAAGCAGACAAGATCATGCCACTAGGGTGCAAGAGAAAGCAATCTGTAAAGTCATCACCACCGCCTAAAAGGCTTGCTTAAGAATAGTCTCAACCCTTCTATCATGTACATCCTTCAAGGCCGCTTCTCCCTCTACGGGGATAGTCATCCGCTTAGAGACGGCACATAGCAATGCATCCATTTTGGGAAAATGCAAATGCTCTCTCAAGGCTGGATCCAGTGGGTAGAGGCCTTCCAATGTCTGACCCCCTTTAAAAGTTGCCTTGGGGCAACCCATTCCAGATCAATCAATTCTTAAATGGCATCTATCTCAGGGAAAAAACAAGAGGCTTTACATAAGGAAACCAAAATGGGATTCTTCCTCAGCTCCGACATGGCATCTGAACCAGGGAAAACAAGCTGTTTCAAGGTCTGGGAAATCAGGGCCAGCAGTTCATCTCTATGAAAACTGCAACATGGTTTGATACGGTTCCAGCCCTGGAGGAATTTCCTCATCTTCCAGGAAATCAGTATGAACCTCATCAGTGCTATCTGGATTCCTGTCAGGAACACCCACAGGGAACCGAGGCAAGCTCTGGTGCCTAAGCATAGGACTGGAAGAGGGAGGAGTCACCGGCTGAGGGTCCGACCAGACAGGCATGGGGGAAGTGGAGGACTGCGCTTAAAGAAAAGCTTGTAAACCTTGAAAAATTTCCACCCAAGAAAAAGTAGCTGGGTCCAGACCAAACCCAGAAGGAACTGGAGCTGGTCCCTCAGAACTGCCTTCGCCTGTGGAGGAGCCAGTCAAGAGAGAACCAAGATCTGGCATCCCCCCCAGTCTAGGCCATAACCAACCCATCATCAGAATGGGAAGAGCCAGTCTTAGCAAAATCTGAGGAAGACAACTCTCACTGAGCGTCTGAACAGCGCTGACATAGGTTAGAATCAAGTCAGGCTGAGAAGACCTAATATGACAGCCAACACAGATAGGAAGATGCCTAGGCTTCTTGCTTACCGGCACCATCGCGGCAGTAAATGTAAGTCTGAATGGCTCACGCTGAAAGGGGAATGTGCACAAAAAGTAAGCACCTAGAAGAAAGTGCGGCAAGGTGCACGCACAACTTGTGCGTCAAGCTAAGCATGTGAACAGTGTAAAACTTGTGCATCTTAAAAGCGCTCCAAAAACCGAGTGCACAACATGTGTGCAGAGCCAACACACTGCTTGCAGAGGGCAGCACAGCACGCAAGAGGGCGCGAAAAATGCCGCTTGGCCTACCACGCGGCATGCAAGAAAAAAGCCTAAGTGTGGGGCCTAGCCCACTGGGGGTCACTCATCCTGCTAGGCTGCCCACTTCCCAAACCCTAATAGGAGCGGGAACAAACGTTGGTATGGCACACCGAACCTGGAGGAAGTCCTGAAATCCCTCTGTCTCTGATTCAAAGGTAAAACTTTTTTTTTTTTTAAACCTTATCTGAGCTCAGCGCGTACCGGTTGAGTACAGAGATGGTCTCTGGCTACGGAGGGAGAGGGCATCTGCAGTTACCGCCGCACTCGGCCTCCTGCACCCCTGCCTTTCAGATGAACTAGCAGCTAACTCTACGCCCGGAATCCCAGCTACCAGAACAAGGCACACCTCCGAGTGACCACGGAAATCACCTCAGAAATTCTCAACAAGGGGAGGAACCTTTAGGTATCACCGCAGGAGAGCAGGGCTTTCTTTTCCTTAATTTAGAATTTCAAATTTTTTCTTTCAAAGAGCTCGAAGCAATCCCCATAGGGGGATGCACGTCCACCATCTGCTGGAGTTGGAGAATACTGGCAGGCTGGGGTCACTGCAGGGTTATATATATATTATGATGTCAGCTTGCTTCATCTCCATTTGCTGGCAGGGGAGCATAAATCCTCTGGTCCTGATTCCATCTCTCTACACGCTAGGAAATAGTATTTCACACCATCACGTACAGTTCGCTTGGATTTCTGCACCCCAAATGTGTGCCCTGCATTTTTTTGAATTTTAACTGTCAAAAACCTGACCATTCCTTGAGTGCTCTCAGATCCTACTCCATCAGAAGTGTCCATTCTAATGAAGAACTATGCATCTTCTGCATAGAGACAAATCTTTCGTATTAACCTCTCATTAAAATATTAGGCAAAATGGACCCTGGGTTTGATCCCTGATGCAGTCTACTGATAATCCCTGTTTGCACAGCAAAAATACCTTTTAGTTTTAGCCTCTGTTGTCTACCACTCAACCAGTTTCTAACCCAGTTAACTATCTTAAGGCCCACTCCTAGGCTATTCAGTTTAGTCTCCTGTGTGGGGCACTGCTAGAAGCTTTAGTCACCCAATCAAAAAATTGATCAGATCTGTGATACAATCTCCCTCTGATAAAGCCATGTGCCTTAAAGACTGCAACCTGTTGGATTCAAGACACTATATCATTTTATTTTATCTAGAGATTGTATGTTTAGATTTCTTAAATGTTAATTATAAGCTGCTCTGTAATACTATTATATATATAAATCAACATTATCTTATGGTTCTAACATTCCTATGAATTTTTCTGGTCCTCCAATATAGGAAGAGATGTGAACAAGTAGTTAAACAAAGAATCAGAGATTCCTAGATTCCATATCACTGACTATGTGAAATTCAAGTCACTTTTTCTGTGTCTTTTACTCATCTGAATCTAATATTGTTACCTTTTCCTATCTTATTTTAAAAAGATTGGTACTCACTGCCCCTGGGGTGATAAAGGGTTGTCTATCAGGCAAAAAGGAAAAAGAAAAACAGGATGAAAGCAATTAAAATAATCACTAACCGTCCTGGATATCAGAAGATTTTAACGAAGCAGTCTGCAGTAACTTCAACAGCAGCTGTAGGATCTTGTCAGTTTTCACCATTGATAGGTAAGCATTTGTACTGAGTTTGGATAAAGCATCCAGTAGAGTGTGTAAAAAACGTTTCATTTCCAGTTGTCCTACATCACCTTTGTTACTGTCATAAAAAAAAGATTTTAATCACCATGAGACTTCAAACAACTGTTTCCTCAGCATTGGTTTTTTTTCTTTTTAGCAACTTACTAAATAGTCTCAGATTCAATTCTCCTTCATCTGATCTAAGGTCAGAAAAAAGCGTGAAGCCTGGAAACAAACTACAGAAGATCTGAATTTTATTAATTGTTTTAAATAGGAATTGTGTCTCATCACTACCAAATCCTATTCTGGTAGTTCTCCATATCAGTCTGGAGCCCTTGGGTATTATCTATTCTACTGTTGCTGACAGGCCAATGAAATATCACATTTAAAAAGATTTCTAGAAGCAGTATCATGTTATCTGGTGTTTTCACTCCTATGACTCTCAGACAAGATATTTCCAGTTTCACACACTAAAAAAAATGGATAGAAGACCATTAAGAATTAACTAATAAGCCAGCAAGAAAAAAATAATCAGGAGAGATTGTTCCAGACTAGTATGGAGAACTAACAGAACAGAAAATTGATAAGAGATGAGTCAAAACTCCCACTCAGAGTGTTCTCATCACTCATTTGGAACGTTGAGACTTGCCAAAGCAGTATGTTATCAGTATGTTATCAGTATGTTATCAGATGGGGAGACTGAGCAGCCTGAAGCACCTGATATTGGAATGCTGCACCAGTCCAAGACTGCCTGATCATTCTGAAGTGCTTCAAGAAGGCATGAAAATAACAAACCTGCCATTCTCCTTACCCACTAAATTCTTTGAAAAAGGTACATGTGGAACATGAAAAATTATCCCTATTTTGGTACTACTTATAGTATAGCCTTATACAGTACACAAAGAGTCTTTAATCCTCCTAAAGATGGAAGGCTGGGAGCTGATAATGCAGACATGGGCAAATTGCAACCACTTCTGAGCTGAAAGAACATGCTGTCATTGCCTCGAGCCACGTTTGACTCATGGTGGCAAGATGGCTTGTGGCTCAAGGCAGTGAAAGCATGTTCTTTCAGCCCAGAAGTGACATTCATGAACCAGAAGTGATGTCCCTGTCGCACACCTCTGCTGGAACCTCCTTTTTGTCTACCACCTCGCATTAAGTGTTAGAGAGTCAAACTATAAGGCTATGATTACAAAGCTATCTTTCAGCCAGGAAAATAATCCAGCAGATTACATTTCCAGGCATCCCAGTTCCAATCCTCTACTCAGTCTCACTGAGAAGAAGAGATGCACACTAATTTCCTTCTTTCCCATGATGCTCCTAAGTCAGTTTAACAAATTAAGACCACAACAAGTTCTGACTCCTGCCTTTAAAAGATGATCAAAACTGTTCAAAATGGCCAATGGTGACAGTTTTTGCAAAATAAGCACCACATAAATCTTGAAGTGCAAGACATTCTCTAGTGCAGTGGTTCTCAACCTTTTTTCGGCCGGGACACACCTGGCAGATGGTTCTCACATGCGTGACACACTGAACATGTGACCGTCACGGGACAAAATGTAAATATACATTCTGCATCCTCAGGAACCACGTTGACCCCCAAAAATGGGTGCAGAGCAGAACTAGGGCATTACCCGTACAGCTCACCATACAAAAAAGATATTCTGGATCTGATGACATCTCAGTAAAAGCAAAACAAACTCTCTTTACTGGCAGGCACAATACCCCTCCTTATGAAAAGACAGTAATTTACCACTACAAATATTTACCACCTCCTATTGGGAAAACAGAGCAAGCCAAGCTGCTATAGATACCCACTTAGAAATAATTGTAAAACTATACTAATAAATGTTACAAAACAGCTGATGAACAGAATAACATCCAACAATTAAAAATTCATAAAAATTAATAAAAATTGTCTAAATATCAAAATATTTCAAAACAGCAGACACATCACATAACACCCAATAATTAAAATGGCAATCAATCAAGAAAAATAAACTTAAAAAGCTGCCTTTACTTACCCTCTCCAGCAACTCTCCTACTCCTTTCCCTTGCAGACCAATAGCACTCACTAGAAGCAGCAGTGGCTGCTGAAGCTAGGTCCTCACAGTCCTCTTCCTTAAGGCCCACAACCAGTGACAACCAGTCTCTGTCTCACACAGACTAGTAACTTCCCTAACTAGTATCTCTTCCTCACACACACATACCAGTCACCTCCCTGACCAGTCTCTCTCAATCACACACATGCTCTGTCACTTACATACAATCTCACACATATTCTGTCACTTACAACCACACACACTGCCACTCATGCACCCATTTTACCACACACACTGCCACTCATGCACCCATTGTACCACACACACAAGCTCTCACTCATGCACCCAGGCACCCATTCTACCACACGCACACAAAGCTGCCACTCACGCACTCAGGCACCCATTCTACAACAGGCACACAAGCTCTCACTCATGCACCCATTCTACCACAGGCACACAATCTCTCACTCATGCACCCATTCTACCACAGGCACACAATCTCTCACTCATGCACCCATTCTACCACAGGCACACAAGCTCTCACTCATGCACCCATTCTACCACAGGCACACAAGCTCTCACTCATGCACCCATTCTACCACACGCACACAAAGCTGCCACTCACGCACTCAGGCACCCATTCTACAACAGGCACACAAGCTCTTACTCATGCACCCATTCTACCACAGGCACACAATCTCTCACTCATGCACCCATTCTACCACAGGCACACAATCTCTCACTCATGCACCCATTCTACCACAGGCACACAAGCTCTCACTCATGCACCCATTCTACCACACTCACACACAAGCTCTCACTCATGCACCCAGGCACCCATTCTACCACACTCACACACAAGCTCTCACTCATGCACCCATTCTACCACACTCACACACAAGCTCTCACTCATGCACCCATTCTACCACAGGCACACAATCTCTCACTCATGCACCCATTCTACCACAGGCACACAATCTCTCACTCATGCACCCAGGCACCCATTCTACCACACTCACACACAAGCTCTTACTCATGCACCCATTCTACCACAGGCACACAATCTCTCACTCATGCACCCATTCTACCACAGGCACACAATCTCTCACTCATGCACCCATTCTACCACAGGCACACAAGCTCTCACTCATGCACCCAGGGCACCCATTCTACCACACTCACACACAAGCTCTTACTCATGCACCCATTCTACCACAGGCACACAATCTCACATGGAGCTTCTTCTCGTTGTTTGGCCCAATAAGCCTGGCCTCCACTTCTCAGCTGCCTCTGGCCTGACCTCTCACGGTGCACAGGGTCTCTCCGTCTTCAGCCGCCGGCAATGATGCACAGCATCTCTACGTTCTTCGGCCACGCTGGCCTCGGCTTGCAGTGTCTCTTCTTTCTTCGGTCCCGCTGGCGTTGAGGTGCAGGTCTCTTCATTCTTCGGCCCCGCTGGCGTCGGGGCGCAGGTCTCTTCATTCTTCGGCCCCGCTGACGTCGGAGCACAGGTCTCTTCATTTTTTGGCCCCGCTGGCGTCGGCGCGCAGGTTTCTCCACTCTTCAGCCACCGCCGGCGGCGCGTGTCTCTTCATTCTTTGACCCCGCTGGCGTCAGCGCGCAGGTCTCTTCATTTTTCGGCCCTGCTAGCGTCGGGGCGCAGGTCTCTCCGCTCTTCAGCCACCGGCAGCGGCGCGCAGCGTCTTTTCTTTCTTCGGTCCCGCCGGCCTGGCCTCCAGCGGTGGCGCGCAGCATCTCTCCATTCTTCAGCCCCGCCCCTGGGGAGAAGGGAAGCACAAGCAGGGCAGTGGAACACCGGGAGCCGCGACACACCTGCCGGTGCTTGGCGACACACTGGTGTGTCGCGACACACCGGTTGAGAACCACTGCTCTAGTGATATGCCCACAAGTGTTAATCACCTTCCCTGCATCTCAAGTCATTCTCTATCATAACGGTTACCAGGAAGTGGTCAATGTAAAATCACTGTTTAGAGAAAAAACTTGCTGCTTGTGTGTGAAATTTGCATATTGCACCCTCAAAACAGGGACACATCAAACTGTCAACCTCATGAAAGACTGAGCTTGAAGAAATCCTCAAAGAGAACAAAAAAAGCCTAATTGCACTTGCAATTATGTGCGTGGGAAATCTGCACACATACTTTTGAAAATGGAAAGCTAGGCATGAAAATCCAAAATCCTCCCAAATGCCTCTCCTCAGTCTGGATAAACTTATATGCGAACAAGCGGTTTGAGTGTCAGTTCATCCACCTATTGGGCAGGCAAGTTTATAACAGCCATTTTTTTTCTTTAACTCTTTATTTAAACAATTTCTAATACAAAGGTAGTGAAAAAAGAAAGAAAAACCCAAAAACCATGAACCCACCCCCAAGAAGACAAGGTCTTTCCCCATGAAGGTTATACAATCAGGCAAATAGACAACACTACATGTATCAACAGCAGTATGGGAAATGATAATCTACATCACCACCCCACATATCTTATTTAGCTTTCCATACTTATCTTAGGTGGGCATTCTGGTATTTCCCATAGGGGGACTATATTTTGTCATACAGCAGCACATGCTGTTTAAGCACTTGAATAAGCTTCACCACCAGAGCAATTTCATGAACCTGAGTCTGCCACCTACTCAACGTGGGAGCATATTTCCACATTGAGGCTATCGTGAGCCTGCCAGTGAGCAATAATTGATTAGCCAAACTTCTGAGAGGTGGTGAGGTTTTGTGCCCCCCAAATCCCCAGTAAACATAATTCAGGCTTAATATCAACCTCCCGACCTAATATCGAGTGACATTCCACCTTGACCAGTTGCCAGAAATGTGCAACATATTTACAAGTCCACTAGATGTGCAAATAAGAGCCTGATTGGCCACAGCCCCGCCAACAGAATCCTGTTGAGTCAAGGAGAATATGGTATAGAATAAGGGGTACCTATAAGCTCTGTGGAGAAGCCTAACCATTACTTCAACTCGATGAGTGCATAAGGATATCCTATGTGCTCTTTTCCACATACTCTCCCAGTGCTGACTAGTTAACTCAATCTGGAGATCCCTATTCCATTGTTAAATTATATCTAGAGGGGGATCACATTGATTTGATCCTTTTGCAAAGCTTTATAGAAAAGAAATACCTCTATGAGGTATATTTTTCTGAGTGAATATCCTCTCTACCAGGCCAAGGGCTTGAGGCTGCCAAACTCCTTTCCGCTAAGCGACCCAATTCAGCTACCAAATTTTTGTAGAAAACTTCCAATTTGCCCTCCACCTTAAATTCATCCCTGAGATCTTGAAAAGATTTGAACTCCCACAATTGTCCTAGAAATTTTAAACCCAGTTTGCTCCAACTAGAAGCATCCCTATATAACATAGATATAGCCAATCTGAGATTACCTTGCAAGGGAGTGAGCGCAGAGTGGCCCTGGTCAGGCCATTGTAGTTTCTTGCTGATTGCCTTCAAAATTTTTAAAGTGTATGAAATATGAGGGCTAACCCCATGGGCCTTTTGGGCTGTAACATCAACATTGGTAAATCCACCCTACCTGCCAGTTTAGCTTCAATAAAATACCAGTACACAGACTCGTCCCTGTGAAGCCATACCATAACTCCCATCAGACCACAAGCCCAATAATAACTCTGTAGGTCCAGAAGAGCCATACCTCTTGCCTCTTTAGGCCAACATAAAGTTCATAACTTGATATGGGCAGGCCTCTGATGCTAGATAAATTTACGCATAAAGCTCTGAACAGAGGGAAAAAAACCCAGGGTAGGTAACAGGGAAGATGTTGAAACAGAAACATTAGACGTGGCAAGATGTTCATTTACAGAACATTAATCCTACCATCCCAAGAAAGAAAGTGGTCATTCCAACCCATGAGATCTCTTGGTACCCATATACCCAAATATTTAAAGCCATCCGTGGCCTTCCGAAAGGCAGAGAAGCATCTACAATCCCTTATAGAAGGTAGCCTGACCCACATTCGGCCCATATCCATTAACCAGTGTAAAATGATCCCTAACGTTCACACTCCAACATCAGTAACGACCCTCTTGATCTTTCAGGAATTTTCTCACAGTGAGAGTAAGGGTTTTATTTACTAAAATACACACTCCCCTGCTTTTCGTGTTACAGGAGGAGTAGAACACCTAGCAAACCCACTCCTTCTGGGGTTTAGCATGTTCACTATCGGACAAATGCGTCTCCTGCACGATATGAGCTTGTCATTTTCTCAAACAGTCCAAAATGCACTTTTGCTTCACTGGGTTTCCAATACCCCTAACATTTAGCATGATTATAATCTCTAGGTTAGTCATAGTCACAATGTGTTTGACAGCCCATCATGTATCCTCTCATGTCAAAAAGTATTCCCCTTTAGAGCCCACCCCCCTCCACCCCCGTATCCCAATACTCACCAACAAGAAAACACTGAAACAGCCCCCCACCCGAACTCTCTCAACCCAGAGTGACAAGAAGCAAAGAGGTTTTTTTATCAACCACGTTCCACATGACTCTGCTCCCAAGCCAGCCAAACCTTAGTGTGTCCCCATCCATCTTCCCAAACCTCCAAGCCACTATCCCGTGGCAACAGATTATGAAAAAAAAAAAATCCCTGAACTGGCTGCCTCCCAAACCCCTAACCCTGCCTCTTAGACCCCTAAGAATCCTCTGCAAATCCCTGGTTGGGCCTTGGCCTGAACTCAATGCCTGGTCCCAGAGTCCAAACGCTTCAAAATAGGGTGAAGAGAGTCCCAAGATCACAGTTCCTTATTAGTGTCCACGAATCACAAACCCTGTGGGGATTTCCCGCTTATAGGACTGCCTTCCTCCGCTGCTTCGAAGACATCCCATAGTCGTCCAGGAAAAATACTCCATGGTACCTGAAGACTGGAGGGTGGCCAATGTAACCCCAATATTTAAAAAAGGCTCCAGGGGCAATCCGGGAAACTATAGATCTGTGAGCCTGACTTCAGTGCCGGGAAAAATAGTGGAAACTATTCTAAAGATCAAAATCACAGAGCATATAGAAAAACATTGGTTTAATGGAACACAGTCAACATGGATTTACCCAAGGGAAGTCTTGCCTCACAAACATGCTTCATTTTTTTTGAAGGGGTTAATAAACATGTGGATAAAGGTGAATCGGTAGATGTAGTGTATTTGAATTTTCAGAAGGCGTTTGACAAAGTCCCTCATGAGGCTTCTAAGAAAACTAAAAAGTCAATGGATAGGTGCCGATTTCCTTTTGTGGTTTACAAACTGCTTAAAAGACAGGAAACAGAGAGTAGGATTAAATGGGCAATTTTCTCAGTGGAAAAGGGTAAACAGTGGAGTGCCTCAGGGATCTGTACTTGGACTGGTGCTTTTCAATATATTTATAAATGATCTGGAAAGAAATACGACGAGTGAGGTCATCAAATCTGCAAATGATACAAAATTATTCAGAGTAGTTAAATCACAAATAGACTGTGAAACATTGCAGGAAGACCTTGTGAGACTGGAAGATTGGACCTCCAAATGGCAGATGAAATTTAATGTGGACAAGTGTAAGGTGCTGCATATAAGGAAAAATAACCCATGCAGTAGTTACACGATGTTAGGTTCCATATTAGGAGCTACCACCCAGGAAAAGGTTCTAGGCATCATAGTGGATAATACATTGAAATAGTCAGCTCAGTGTGCGGCAGCAGTCAAAAAAGCAAACAGAATGTTAGGAATTATTAGGAAGGGAATGGTTAATAAAACGGAAAACGTCAATGCCTCTGTATCGCTCCATGGTGAGACTGCAACTTGAGTACTGTGTACAGTTCTGGTCACCACATCTCAAAAAAGATATAGTTGCACTGGAGAAGGTACAGAGAAGGGCGACCAAACTGATAAAGGGGATGGAACATCTCCCCTATGAGGAAAGGCTAAAGAGGTTAGGGCTGTTCAGCTTGGAGAAGAGATGGCTGAGGGGAAATATCACTAGAGGTCTTGAACGATTACATGTGAATCGGTTATTCATACTTTCAGATAATAGAAGGACTAGGGGCACTCCATGAAGTTAGCAAGTAGCACATTTAAGACTAATCTGAGAAAATTATTTTTCACTCAACGCACAATTAAGCTCTGGAATTTGTTGCCAGAGCATGTGGTTAGTGTAGTTAGTGTAGCTGGGTTTAAAAAAGGTTTGGATAAGTTCTTGGAGGAGAAGTCTATTAATTGCTATTAATCGAGTTGACTTAGGGAATTGCCCATTGCTGGCATCAGTATCATGGGATTTTCTTGGTGTTTGGTACTTGCCAGGTTCTTGTGGCCTGGTTTGGCCTCTGTTGGAAACAGGATGCTGGGCATGATGGACCCTTGGTCTGACCCAGCATGGCAATTTCTTATGTTCTTATGTTCCCACTCTCGATGATGGAGCCAGGTCAGAGAAAAGTGAACTCAGAGCAAGGAGCAACCACTTAAAATGCCACCACCACCACCCCCACTCTCCTCTCCCCTGCCCCCTCCCATCCCAGTCCAAATCCAACTCTCCCTCCCAGTTTATCACCCAATAATCCCCAGATGGGAGCATAACCCAGTAAGCCTCCTTCCTCCTTCCTCCACCCAAGACCCTGCCCTGATGACCAAATGAAAACCTGCAACACAATCAAAATGCCTATCCCCTTAACTACCCCATATGTCTCCCCCAGAGACTAATATAAAAAAAAAAAAGACTATCCAGAGATGCCAAGGACTCTGTACATGGCACCGCCGAAGTCCGGCAGCAGACTGTGTAATGTGCACCATATTCTCGATAATAGCCAGAAGTCTCATCATGCTGCTTCCCTCTGCTCGCAGATCTTCAGTTCATTATTCTTAGATGGAACAGGCTCACTCTTCTCAGGCCAGCGAGAGCTACTTAGTGCTGCAGTGAGCAATCCCGCGCACGTTGACAGACTAGGCCAGTCCTGAGGATCACTAAGGCCAACGGATCTCTGGCCGGCACTTTCCTTGCCACTGCTGTCAGAGTGGGAACTGTGGCCTGCCACCACCAGCTTGAAGCCTCGTGGTTCTTTGCTTGGCTCCCCAGGTCCACCACCACTGCCATTTGCTGCGCAAGATGAAACTGCACCATTGTTGTTCCAGCAGCGATCCAGGAACGTCATAGCAACCACAGGCAAGTCAAAACATTTTCCAGACCCCACCTTTCCAAATCAACAGCTTCGCCGGATATATCAATCTAAACCTAAGATTTTGAACATGGAGCAGCTTTGACACCAATGAATTCCACTCTTCGTTTTTGAGTGGATGATACAGACCAAATACCTAAAAGGTATTAATGATGCACAAACATCAAACCTTTTCCGCTGGAAAGAAAACTGTAGAACTAGGGGTCATGATATGAAACTCCAGAGGGGATGACTTAAAACCAACATCTGGAAATATTTCCTCACAGAAAGGGTGGTGGATATATGGAAAGTCCTCCCAGAAGAGATGAAGACAAGAATGGTGATGGAATTCAAAAGGGCATGGGATAAACACTGTGGATCCCTACAGGCTAGTGGATAGAAGTGAAAAAAAATGTTAATTTAGGTGTAACACTTCTGTATGGGGGTAAACTGCACAGAGCGGCAGTTACTACCCTTAACAGAAGGCATGGGGGTAAACCCCATGGAGCATCAGTTAACACCAAAAGCAGCTTGTTGGGTAGACGGAATGGACTGTTTGGTCTTTATCCGCTATTGTTTATTATGTTGGTCAGATAATGTCATCTTGTAGAACATTGGCATCTTTTGAATCCCAGTTTGCTGATTGCCATTGGGAAAAGGGTTGAGGTTAGGTCAAACTTAGTTTTGAAAAAAATATAATTTTTTTTGGATACCCACAAAAAAAGGAAAATAAAATTTAAAAAAGAGAAAAAATAAGAAAATGTATCTAAGGTTAAAATTTAGACATGCGGCCTTACGAGAGTAAAATTACATCCATTCACATGAGCAGAAGAAAGACAGAATCACATGACAGGAAGCATTTCTGCCTTGGCGCTATTGGATAACGACACACACTTGTGTGATTGATCCACTTTAAAGTGCCAAAAAGCAGAATATAAAAAAATAAATTAATAAAAATAAATCTGTCCTGCTTATCCATGAAGAAAACTTCCTCACATGTCCTGTACGCATGTAAGTTTATCTTCTGTGAGGAGGCATTCCTAGGGTTGGAGTTGAGAAGGAGTTTGGACTTACTTGCATACTTTTGGATTTTAAAAGTATGCATGTATAATTTCTCAAAATTTTCAGCTTACATTTTAGCAGGTGTAATTGTGTGCAGATAGTCTGAATAGGATCATTTTCAAAGTGAACATAACCATGTAAGTTTGCTTTGAAAATTGGTATAACTTATGTGCGTCTTTAAAGACTTTCTTATATGGGCTGTTACAAAATTATTCCCTATAAGCCTGGTTATGGTGCGGAAAGAGTTAGAGGATTCTGTTGCTCATTTCCTGCCTCCTTATAAATTACTAGGAAAACCATGCAGTTGCAAAAAGAGATAGAATGCCAGCTTTACATAGTCAAATAGCACCCTCTAGTGCCAGTTGTACTTATTTATTCTTTATTTTAATACACACTATGGCAGCGATTCTCAACCAGTGTGTCACCAAGCCCCGGCAGGTGTGTTGCATCTCCCGGTGTCCTGCTGCCCAGTTGTACTTTCCTTCTCCCTTTTTCCAGCCCCTGCGGGCCAATTGGAAGCCTTTCTTCATACCCCCACTGCCCAATGGGAAGCTTTCTTCATTCTGCCTGCCCCCGCGCAGGCCAATCAGAAGCCTTCTCTCTTCTACCTACCAGTGGGAGTAGGAAGAAGGGACGAAGCCTTTGATTGGCCGGTGAGGCAGGTATCGCATAGCACGGGGGTGGGGTGGGAGGTATGGCAGTGTTGAACTCAGATGAAACAAGGCTGCCACGGGAGCCCATCCCTGTGGCAGCGAAGAGGAAACCCGACCCTGACCAAGACTGCCACGGGAGTCCATCCCCGTGGCGGTGAAGCGGAAAACCCGACCCAGATGAAGCAAGGCCACAACGGGAGCTCATGCCCGTGGCGGCAAAGAGAAAACTCGACTCCGACCAAGCAAGGCCACCACGGGAGCCTATCCCTTTGGCGGCGAAGAGGAAACCCGACCCTGACCAAGCAAGGCCGCCATGGGAGCCCATCCCCATGACGGCAAGAAAAAGAATGCCCAGAGTAAAGCTGCGGAGGAACTGGAGCCCATGCCTGCTGTGAAGGAAGAAGAGGTTTTTGGTGAGAGCTTATGTGTCTGTGGGTGTAAATGGGTGCCTGGGTGAGAGCTTATGTGTCTGTGGGTTTAAATGGGTGCCTGGGTGAGAGCTTGTGTGTCTGTGGGTGTGAATGGGTACCTGGGTGAGAGCTTGTGTGTCTGTGGGTGTAAATGGGTGCCTAAGTGAGAGCTTGTGTGTCTGTGGGTGTAAATGGGTGCCTGGGTGAGAGCTTATGTGTCTGTGGGTTTAAATGGGTGCCTGGGTGAGAGCTTGTGTGTCTGTGGGTGTGAATGGGTACCTGGGTGAGAGCTTGTGTGTCTGTGGGTGTAAATGGGTGCCTAAGTGAGAGCTTGTGTGTCTGTGGGTGTGAATGGGTACCTGGGTGAGAGCTTGTGTCTGAGGGTGGGAATGGGTGCGAGCTTGTGTCTATGGGTGTGAATGGCTGCGAGCTTGTATCTGTGGGTGTGAATGGGTGCGAGCTTGTATCTGTGGGTGTGAATGGGTGCGAGCTTGTGTGTGTGGGTTCCTGGGTGACAGCTTGTGTGCGTGGGTGTGAATGGGTGCAACCTTGTGTCTGTGGGGGTGTGAATGGGTGCCTGGGTGAGAGCTTGTGTATGTGGGTGTGAATGGATGCCTGGGTGAGAGCTTGTAGGAATGGGTGCTTGGGTGAGAGCTTGTGTGCGTGGGTGTGAATGGGTGCTTGGGTGAGAGCTTGTGTGCGTGGGTGTGAATGGAAGCCTGGGTGACAGCATGTGAGTGTGAATTGGTGCGAGAGCATTTGTGTGTGATTGAGAGCTTGTATATAAGAGAGCATGTGTGTGATTGAGAGAGAGACTGGTCAGGAAGATGACTGGTGTGAGAGAGACCGAGACTGGTCATGGGGTCTAATTGTGTGTGTGTGTGGTGTGGCCTGCAAGGGAAAGGAGTTAAGAGAGTTGCTGGAGAGGGTAAGTAAAGGTGGCTTTTTAAATTTATTTTTCTTGATTGACTGCCATTTTAATTATTGGGTATTATGCGAGGTCTGCTGTTTTGAAATATTTTATTGATATCTGGACATGTTTTAATAATTTTTATGTTTTTAATTGTTGGATATTATTCTGATCAGCAGCTGTTTTGTAACATTTTTAGTATAGCTTTACAGTTATTTCTGTGGGGATCTATAGCAGCTTGGCTTATTCTGTTTTCCCAATAGGAGCTCAAATGGTAAGAGACCTTTAATCTCTGGCTCATGGGTGCAAACCCCATGTTGGGAGAAAAAGATTTTTTTTTGCAATCAAAAAAGCAAACAGAATGTTAGGAATTATTAGGAAGGGGATGGTTAATAAAATGGAAAATGTCATAGTGCCTCTATATCGCTCCATGGTGAGACCGCACCTTGAATACTGTGTACAATTCTGGTCGCCGCATCTCAAAAAAAGATATAGTTGCGATGAAGGTGGTACAGGGAAGGGCAACCAAAATGATAAAGGGGATGGAACAGCTCCCCTATGAGGAAAGGCTGAAGAGGTTAGGGCTGTTCAGCTTGGAGAAGAGACGGCTGAGGGGGGATATGATAGAGATCTTTAAGATCATGAGAGGTCTTGAACGAGTAGATCTGACTCGGTTATTTACACTTTCGAATAATAGAAGGACTAGGGGGCATTCCATGAAGTTAGTAAGTAGCACATTTAAGACTAATCGGAGAGAATTTTTTCACTCAACACACAATAAAGCTCTGGAATTTGCTGCCAGAGGATGTGGTTAGTGCAGTTAGGGTAGCTGGGTTCAAAAAAGGTTTGGATAGGTTCTTGGAGGAGAAGTCCATTAACTGCTATTAATCAAGTTTACTTAGGGAATAGCCACTGCTATTAATTGCATCAGTAGCATGGGATCTTCTTAGTGTTTAGGTAATTGCCAGGTTCTTGTAGCCTGCTTTGGCCTCTGTTGGAAACAGAATGCTGGGCTTGATGGACCCTTTGTCTGACACAGCATGGCAATTTCTTATGTTCTTATTAGTGTTTAGGGCCTGGTTTAATAGTTGTATTTCTTAGATAGGGTTGTTACTGTTTAAGTGTATTCCATAATACAGGTGGGGACAACGGGCCAAGAAATGATGTGACGCTCATCACAGAGCAGCACCTCAATTTCAACCAGGAGACAAGGTATGGCTCAGTACCAAATTCATCCTTCTCAAGCTGCCATCTGTTCAATTCGCTCCACGCTACATTGGTCCTTTCTCCATTCTCTGCCAGTTGGGACCTGTAACTTACAGCTTGCGTTTCCCCACTTCCATGAAGATACACAATGCCTTTCACGTATCTCTCTTGAAGCCACTCATCCTCTCCGAGTTTTCTAGAAAGACTCCGGACCCACAGCCTCTTTCTGCTGAAGAGGACATTATATACCAAATGGATGAGATTTTGGATGTATGGAAACATGGAAAGGACTGGGAATACCTATTATCCTGGGAAGGATGTGGGCCGGAAGAAAACAGCTGGGAACCTGCTGTTAACATCCTAGATAAGGACTTAATTCAACAATTTCATCTAACTCATCCAAAGAAGCCGAAACCCCCTGGGAGGGGCCCTAAGAATGGGGGTACTCTTGCGCCCGGTAGCAGACGGCTGCAACCTTTGCTGCTCACCTCTCTTTTCCCTGCACCAGAGATTCTTGGAGTGATGGCAGCCTCAGCCTGCAAACGCCGACTTCCTTGGCGTCCCCGGGACGGCGTGGGCAATCCTGTCCGCCATCTTGAATCAGGGATTCTCTAGGGGGCACGCGCCAGGTCCTCTCTTATTCACGAAATGGCGGGAACCTCAGGGGTGTCCCCTCTGCATGACATCACTCGCCTATTGTATTTATACCATCCAGCCTATGCTTCCTACAACTTAGCAAGGACTTCCTTCCTGCTTATTCCACTCCTTTGGAGACCCTTCACTTCACTACTCAACTGGTTCCTGAACTCCTGGACTTAGAATGCCTTAGGTACCTGCTCCTCGGGGGCCTTATGTTCTGGCTATCCGTTCCTCGGAGGGCCTTCCTGCCTGGAGATTCCATTCTTCCTCGTTGGGACCCTGCTTGTTCAGCCTTGTGAGTGCTACTCTCGCTTCCACCATCTTACTGACGGAACCGCTGGTGTACCCCGTGCCTCGGGCCACTACTGTGCTCATCCCAGCTACCCTTCTACACTACGGAGTGAGCACCATCATCTACATTGCGCTGCTGACCTCCTGCACCTCTCTGAACTTCCACTTGCTGATCCTCAGCATACCCCGTGCTGCAGGCCACTACCGGATCTACTCTGAGAGGTGTGTCACCACGAGAGGAATTCCTTGGCGTACCACGCTCTGCGGGCCACTACCAGGAATATCATCATCAAGCAGCCTTACTACTCTGGACTGTCTTTTCTCCACGCTGTGAGTTATACCCACATTTCCAGTATAATAAAGTCTCTTATATCTGTGTCTGTCTCAGCTGAGGCCATGCCTATCATGGTGAGTCCCCACAGGGCTCCTCCCTGTGGGTAGAGTCAGCTCTCACTACGATCCATGGTCCACTACCATACCAGATTATAACAAGAACCATCTATCAGGTGTGTCCCGGCCAATAAAAGGTTGAGAACCACTGCATTATGGGCTCGATATTCAAATCTGCCTGGATATATAACTTAGCCGGATATGAATTATCCATCTAAGTTACAAAGGATATTCAGCAGCACGGCTATGCCGCTGAATATCCACGTATAAGCCGCTACTTAGCCAATTAAGTTATCCGGCTAAGACTGAATATCACCAATTATCCGATTAACTTATCTAGCTAAGTAGCACCACTCTGATCCGCCCATTGCCTGTTCAGAAATAGCTGGATAAGTGATTTATCCACTTATCTTGCGGCCATTGAATATAACTGGTCCTACTTATCCAGTTATCAAGCACTGAATGAGCTTTGAATATCAGGCTCTAAATTACTCCTGGGGAAATTCTGCACAGCACAGTGCAGAATTTCTCCATCATGAAGAATTTGGGTTTTGAGCCGATGAAAGAGAAAATGCAAAGGGAGACACTAAGATCCTCACCCATCCTGCACACCCCTAAAAACTGTTCCTACTAGTCTCAGTCCTCCCCCACTCACCTTTTCCTGACACTCTGAGCCATAGCCCCCAAAACAGCTGCTTCCTGACACCACACAGCTCTCAATATCTGATTTCCCACACTGGTCTTATTTCCTGATATTGTGAACCTAGCAGAGGAATATGGGCACCATGACATAAACGCATTGAGGCGCAGAGACCTAGAAGGGAATAGCTGCTCCAGGGGCTGATTGACAGACTACCCTGGCAGTAATGAGAGGGGAAGCTGCCAGCGATGGAAAATTTGCATCGCACCATGTGTTATGGTGCTTATCGCATGCGTTAAGGCTTTTTCACATGTGAAAACACCATAACGCATGCGAAAAGCAGAGTTGCTTACCTGTAACAGGTGTTCTCACAGGACAGCAAGATGTTAGTCCTCACATATGGGTGACATCATCAGGCTGGAGCCCAATCACGGAACACTTTTGTCAAAGTTTCTAGAACTTTGACTGGCACCTACTGGGCATGCCCAGCATGGCACTAACCCTGCATCCAGCAGAGGTCCCCCTTCAGTCTCTTTTTCCGTGCAGCAGTAGCCTTGTGGGTTAAGGAGCTCTCTAGAGATTCTCGACAGGAATTTTCCTCACGGAACTTCTTTCAAAATTTTCAAAAATTTCTACCCCATAGGGGTCCCCTGTTGATAACAGTGCTCCATGGTCGAAAGGTAAGGTTTTACCCTCATTGCGGTCGATTCCCGTCGAGTTTTCCCTTCGGGGCCTACTGGCCATCGACCGCACCACGGCTAAATTTTTGTTGAAGCTATAGCGTTGGGATTTCGTTGGTGCCTTGACTGTCCTCTGACAATGTCCATCACAGACCCGCATAGGGTTTGTGTATTGTGTTTGGGGTCCGACCATGACATACTAACTTGCACCAAATGTGCCCAAATGACACCGAAGGGCCGTAAGGCCCACTCAAAAAAAATGGAGTCTCTTTTTCAGTCAAAAACCCCGACTCCATCGACCGCTTCAACTTCGTCTGAGCCGGTGCCATCGACCTCTCGCCAGCAGCAAGACACCGGTGCTGTCCGACTGGCATTGACTATTCCAAAGGTGTCGACCTCTTACTCATCGCCTCAGGAGAAGGACCAAGGAGAACATCGTGAAAAGCGTCAACACAGTCATCGGAAGGTTCAGTCCGCTGATCCAGGCAAGCCCTTGGCATCGGCGTTAGAGCCACAGATAAAGAAATCCCGTCCAGAGAAGGCCCCATCCTCCTCTGTGACTGGGTCACCGAGGCATTCCTCACCTTCGTTGGTGCTGGGAGTCGTGATTCCACTTTCAACAGTGGACCCTCCGGCTATGCCAGTGTTGCCTCCTACTCCGGAGTCGGGGTTCCACGCCCTAGGCTTCCGCAAAGAATTGGATCAGATGATCCAAGAGGCCATCGGTAAGGCACTACAGGGTTTTCAACCTCCATCAGTACCGATGCCGATGCCAGACCCAGTCACCGACCCGATTCGCACGGCGCTCACACCGCTGCTCGGCAGGCTGGATGCGTTGATCCTCTCCGACCTCGCCCACTTTATTTATGTGAATGATGTGCAAATACTCATCCCCATCTCTGACTCCTTAGCCAGCACCCTTAAAACCTGGGAAAACACACTATCATCTATCAATAGCCTCCTCAACAACCTTAATCTTGTCCTTAACACTTCCAAAATGAAACTGATCATCATCTCCCCTCATCATAATCCATTAAGTGCCCTCCCCCAAACTATCACATTCTCACAACACATACGAAAGCTTGGTGTCAAAGATAGCCATCTCAAACTTAAAAATTCATCAGTGCAACAATGAAAGAATGCTATTTTAAACTTAACACCTTGAAAAACTCAGACCACTCCTCCACTTTAACGATTTCCGCACAGAACTTCAAGCCATGATATTCTCCAAAATTGACTATTGTAATTCCATACTCCTTGGTCTACCCAAAGCCTCTATTAAATCTCTTCAAATGCTCCAAAACTCAGTTGCCAGAATTCTTACTAACACCCGAAAAATAGACCATATCTCCCCCATCCTCAGAGACCTTCACTGGTTCCCCATTTCCTACCACATAATCTACAAAACACTCACTATCTTACATAAAACTCTTCACAACCAAAATATACGCTGGTTGAATGACATTTCCACACCGCTAACAGACCAACCAGATCCTCCTATAAAGGCACCTTAGACACATCATAACAGAGCTTACACACCTTAACAGCATAAAAGAACGTGCTGTATGTTATATTATGCACTGACTTTCTAAAGTACCTCATCTCTGCTGTATTCAAGAATGCTAGTTTTAGATTAAGGAAACAGAGGACCCTGACTACATGCTGGAATGCAGCCAGACTACATGCTGGAATGCAGCCAGCCAACACCCCAGACCCATTAGCTGATTGGTCTAATACATTCCCAAATCAGATGCCCTGCACTTATCTAGAATAAACACTCTGCATATGCTCTGATTGGTCAGTATGAAAGGCATAAAAGGTTCTGCACTTTACTGGAACTTTGAGTGACTGGGATGATTATACATTTGTATGGACCTGTCGCTCCCTGGAACAAACTTATCTGTACTTTGTTCGTCTCTGTCTCTATCCTCTTTGTCTCTGTCTGTCTCATTAAAGTTTTATATTACATATTGCTTCAGTGATTTGTTTAGAATTAACAGTGCCCTTTCCATTGCTGGCCCCTACACCTGGAATACCATGCCTACCAATCTCAGACAAGAACAATGTACTCAAAAATTTAAGAAAAAACTCAAAACATGGCTCTTTAAACAAGCCTTCCCTTAACACCCTCCCCCCCCAATTCACTTTTCACATTTCCCAACCTCTTAAACTCCCCACCTCTGCCCCCCTTTTAAGAGTCCCACCACCCCCCTCATGCTACTCTTCTTGGACTTACTATCTCACAATCTCTCTTAGGAGTGCTAGATGGCCCCCTATGCCATCTGTGCATACTGGTACTGACTTACTTTCTTCATATATCTTGATATACCTTAGCGTTAATCTCTGTGTTTACCACATATGTTGAAATGACTCTAACCCCTGAACTCCCATTGCCCCTGTCACTGTTTTATGTAACTCTCTTTCTCTGTTAATATCGCTCGATGGAAGAGTCCCACCTCTCTGCTCATGCTTCTCTACATAGACCTACTTCCTCGCAATCCTGCATAGCTGTGCTAGATGGCCCCAATGCCAAGTGATCATATTGTTACTGTTTTACGTTATTCATATTTCTTGATATGCCTTTATCATTAGCATTTACCATATTTTTTTTAATGACTTTTCCTTAACTCCCTTGTTGCCCCTGCTTTATATAACTCACTTTTCTCTGTTAACAACGTTTCAATGTAAACCAGTGTGATGTGTCCACGAATGTCAGTAGATAAAAGTCTTAAATAAATAAATAAATACCATCCTGCTTGTCCTGTGAGAAACACCTTAACACGATTTTATAAATGACCCTGCAAGTTAGCCAACTATATTCAATAATTTGGTAGCACAATTGAATGTACCTCCAAAGTTAGCCAGATAAGTTTATCTGGCTAACTTTGCTATCCAGAGAGTGACTGCATATGGACCTCTATATATTTTAGAGTAATCATGGTATAAACTTGACATGTCATACCTTCCTGTTTTGTCTCACATAAAATATTGTATATTTTGCCAATTGAAAACATATATATATATATATATATATATATATATATATATACATACACACACACACACACACATTTAATAACAAATATACTTACTTTTCTTCCTTCATCAATTCCACATCTGAAGCCAATAGAATCATTGTAGCAACAAGCTTTGCTTCAAACCAGTCAGGCATAGGCAAATTGTCATCTGATCACATCCATAAAAATGAAAAGATAATAAAATGTTATAATTCCTGGGTTGTCAAACTATCCCCTTGGCTTTTACCCCTTTACTGTATTTCCAGAGCAAACATGTTACTTTTCTATGAGGTCATTTCTACTTTCTAGGCAAAACGTCCAATACCAATTATACTGGACAATAGTCTCAATGCCTAAAAAAATGTAGCTGCCAAATTGAAGATCAGAGTTAAATTCATCCAGAAGTTGGCAAGCACAAGTTGGGGGAACATTAGTATTAGTGCTACAGATTTCGGCGCTAGCCCTTGTATACTCTGAAGCCAAGTACTATACACTGATTTGGACTGGAAGAAATAGTAAAACTTGACTTGTTGGCACCCAACTAAACATAAGTTAACTCCACTACCCTCGCTGCAAGTGCTGTCTTATCTATTCTCCACCTGTTCAATATGAAGAAGCATCCCCATGGGAAGCTCAGAAAATTAAGGAAAACATTTTTCCCTATTCACCAGGACTTCAACAATACCCATCATGGCACCAAGCAAGCCTTTCTGGATCTGTACTTTCCTTCCAACAACGCAAAAACAAGGATAACGCTTTTTTATAGGTGGTTTATAAAATTTTAATGTAATGAAATAAAACCTTTGGTGAAACTTGGAAAACTGAATGGAATTCACAAGAAGTCCCAAATGACTTGTGATAGATCCAATGCAGAAAGTCCCTGGCTTTGATCTTTCATGTCTCTTGAGAACCAAGCTGTATTCGCCCAAACCACGGGAGATGCAAATACTTGATCACAAATAGAAAAATAACCAGCATGAGATTGTGGCCATCTAGAGCAGGCCATTGAACATATAATGATTCAATGCCTGAAGAAGGAGATCTCAAAGCAATGTACTCTGCAAATTCTGATATAATCGTCTGGCTCCAACACATACATGTAAAATTGTAGTAGCTGTAAACTACATCAAACAAATGAAAGAAGAGGCAACTAGAACACAAGATTTGCCATACTGGGTCAGATCAAAGGACCATCAAGTCCAGTGTCCTGTTTCTAACAGTGGCCAATACAGGTCATAAGCAGCTGGTAAGATACCAAAAGGTAAATTGATTCCATACTGCTTATCCCATGGATAAGCCATAGATTTCCCCAAGTGCATCTTAATTAGAGATCGAATGTCGGTATACAAAAGAAATAAATAAATAAATAAATAAATAAATAGAGATGTGCAAAGCCCAAACCTTTTGGTTCAGGCTTCGTTTTTGGCCCACCATGGGAAATTTCGTATTTCCCGCATTTCAGGCCTTTGTAATTCAGGGGACCCAAATTTCGGGTTAGTGCGTGCTAACTCCCATTAGCGCACACTAACCCGAAAAACAAATTTTCCAGAAATTTCAGGAAAATTTGGTTCGGTTTTCGGGTTCCCCGAACCAGGGAATTCGTCCTAAACGATTGCATATCCCTAATCTTAATAATAGTTTATTGACTTTTTCTCCAGGAACCTGTCCAAACCTTTTTTAAACTCAGCTACACTAACAGATTTTACTATATCCTCCAGCAATGAAGTCCGAGCTTAATTATGCATTGAGTAAAATATTTTTTATTTGTTTTAAATGTACTACTTAGTAACTTCATTGCATGTCCTGCAGGCTTTGTATTTTGTGAAAAAGTAAACAATCAATTTGCGCTCACCAGTTCTATTCCGCTCATTACTTTATAGACATTATTTCCTAATACAGGTGGATACAGATGAGAAAAATCAGCCAGAAATGTACACTCTGTTACAATTCAGTGAAGATGGATTATGAATGTCAGGCAGTTGTCTTCCTACTCATGACAAACAATGGTCTGATTATTTGAAGATTTGAGCAAGAAAAGCAAGGGCTTGTACTGAACAATCTCCTTTCATAATGCAGCATCCAAAGTAATAAAAAAGCAAGTTCTAACTAGGAATGAGCATCTATGGTCTAGAATTCATTTAATGAAGATACTCTTAGTCCCCAATCATCTATTTTCATTAAAAACAATTATTTACCAAGAATAATGATTAATCAGAGCTCTTGTTTCACCATGTTAGCCATTACACTCAGTCTACTCAAGCAATGGCACAGACTGTTAAAGACAGGGGTGAAGCAGCTGCTCTGAAGATAGTCCCTCTACTCTCCATCCTCATTTATAAAACTTTCCCAGTAGTTAAGTAAGACCTTTGGATTAGTAAGAAAAGTCAGCGAAAAAAAAATTGCCCCTTCATACAAAAGAAAGGGTGGGGGAAACAGAATATAAACTTGATTTTCAAGACATTTACGTGTTTTGTAAGCATAAATGGGCATTTGAAAACTTCACTGGGGGGGTGAGCAAATAAATGTATGCACAGAAGTGATTTCATACTTGCTGTTAGTGCACTAGGAAACAGGTATTCCAGGGGATAAGATTTGTGTGGGGATAGCATTGATTTTTGGAGTACTAACTGGCAGCAGATTTCAAACAAATTAAGAACATAATTTTTTTCAGTTAACATAAGAACATAACATAAGAAATTGCCATGCTGGGTCAGACCAAGGATCCATCTAGCCCAGCATCCTGTTTCCAACAGAGGCCAAACCAGGCCACAAGAGACCTGGCAATTACCCAAACACTAAGAAGATCCCAAGCTAATGGATGCAATTAATAGCAGTGGCTATTCCCTAAGTAAACTTAATTAATAGCCGTTAATGGACTTCTCCTTCCAAGAACTTCTCCAAACCTTTCTTGAACCCAGCTACACTAACTGCACTAACCCACATCTCTGGCAACAAATTCCAGAGCTTTATGTTGCGTTGAGTGAAAGAAGAATTTTCTCCGATTAGTCTAAATGTGTTACTTGCTAACTTCATGGAATGCCCCCTAGTCCTTCTATTATTCGAAAGTGTAAATAACCGATTCACATCTACTCGTTCAAGACCTCTCATGATCTTAAAGACCTCCTATCATATCCCCCCTCAGCCCGTCTCTTCTCCCAAGCTGAACAGCCCTAACCTCTTCAGCCTTTCCTCATAGGGGAGCTGTTCCATCCCCTTATATCATTTGGTTTGCCCTTCTCTGTACCTTCTCCATCGCAACTATATCTTTTTGAGATGCAGTGACCAGAATTGTGCACAGTATTCAAGGTGCGGTCTCACCATGGAGCGATAAAGAGGCATTATGACATTTTCCGTTTTATTCACCATTCCCTTCCTAATAATTCCTAACATTCTGTTTTGCTTTTTTGACTGCTGCAGCACACTGAGCCGACGATTTTAAAGTATTATCCACTATGATGCCTAGATCTTTTTCCTGGGTGGTAGTTCCTAATATAGAACCTAACATCGTGTAACTACAGCAAGGGTTATTTTTCCCTATATGCAACACCTTGCACTGTCCACATTAAATTTCATCTGCTATTTGGATGCCCAATCTTCCAGTCTTGCAAGGTCCTCCTGTAATGTATCACAATCCGCTTGTGATTTAACTACTCTGAATAATTTTGTATAATCCGCAAATTTGATAACATATAATAAAGTTAACATATAATAAAGCTCTGGAATTTGTTACCAGAGTTTCTGGTGAAGGTTAATAGAATATCTGAATTTCAAAAAGGTTTGAACAAGTTTCTGCAGGACAGGTCCATGGAGAGGCCTTCACCTCATTAGGATCTGCCAGGTTCTTCTAAGAGAGCCAGACTGAGACAGGATGCTGGGCTCAATGAACTTACGTTCTCAAGTGCTGTGTGGTGCTTACTGAATTCATTAAAAATGAACACCCTCAAAGTGAAAAAAAAATGTCTAGCACAGGTTCCAATGGCCCTATGATTAACAACTAGCCTTAAAAGCAGTTCAGTAGGCCACAGTATTCAGTAGATTATGTTACTAGTATGATTAATTCTTCATTTCAATGTTATTTTCAAATTTACCTTTTGAAATGGGTGCTTTCAGGTATTCTTCCACAAGATTCTGCACATAGATATTAAGTGAAGACCTAGCTTGATGTGCATTATGGTCCACAAACTAAGGACTTTTTGATAGTGGGGCATCATTCATGTGTAACCAATCACAAAGCTGAAAAATACAACTCTATTATTATTTTATTTTATTAATTTCAGATAAAGATAAAAAAAACTTTGCCACAATTTTAAACAATGAAAACTAATGTGCAGTGCATGATCACTGAAATATAAGAAGATTAAAAACTAATCTATCAGTTCAACAGTACTCAGAAAAGGCAAAAGTTGCTTTCTGTAATGGGTGTTTGCCAAGGATAACCAGTCACAATCATGAGTTACATAAATTTAATGGTACCAATGTGGAGCATCTCCCCAGCACATTTAGAAAAGCTTTTTTTTTTGAGCATGTGTGGGAATTCCCACACATCTTTTGCCTGGCAGAACCCTTTCAGTTATCTGGGTAAACTTTGCTACTCACAGGGCTTTTGAATATTTATTAATTTATTTTTAACTTAAGAACATAAGAAATTGCCATGCTCGGTCAGACCAAGGGTCCATCAAGCCCAGCATCCTGTTTCCAACAGAGGCCGTCAAAACAAGGCCACAAGAGCCTGACAAACTTTTATATACCGATCTTCTTGTATGGGATAACAAATCAAACCGGTTTACAGTGGAACAATAACTTCGCATGAGAGCGTTACATAGAACCTTAAACATATAATAACGTTGAATAAAACATTCAATAGCTTTGAATAAATAACATTAAAATAGGAGGGGCATTGAATGCACCAAGGATGATCCGAATTAGTACATGAGGTACGAAAGACTTAGTAAATGAGATACAGTTAACTTGATACAAAATACCATGCTTGCTGGGTGCCCTGAGACAGGTTACGGTGAATTGGTAAGGCTACCCAGGCAGTTCTGGGAACGCTGATTTAAATAATCACGTTTTTTTTTTAAGGAAATTGGGCAGGGGTCTAGTCGCAGTCCTGGAGGGAGAGAGTTCCATTGCATGGGGCCTGCCGTGAACAGGGCTCTGTTCCTTAGAGATGATTTTGCTTGGCGGGGCGTGTAGAGTGCCTTGGTAGGCTCTTCTAATCGGTCTGACCGAGGTGTGAGGGTGCAGCTGAATGGTGAGATCAATAGGGGAGAGTTTGTGTATGGTTTTGTGCAAGATGGTCAGAACTTTATAAAGTATTCTGAACTTGATAGGGAGCCAGTGGAGGTTGTAGAGGATAGGCGTGATGTGGTCGCTCTTTTTTGAATTTGTCAGGATCCTGGCAGCCGAGTTCTGTAACATCTGCAGGGGCTTGATGGTGTTGGATATTGTAAAACAAAACGAAGCATGCTGAACAGTTGCCAATCCTGCCCATTCCCTGCCTTAAAAAAAAAACCCCTGCCTCTTCCCTCCTTCCAGTAAAATGTTCACATGAAACTAAAAACACGTGCATACGCTCACTGTTTAAAAAGTGGCATAAACACGCATACATGCTACTTTTACGAGTGGAACCCCTTTTGAAAATTCACCTTTAAGTGCATAGCTCTGACAGTTTCCAGCATATCTGTATTAATTTATTCACTTTACTCTGAGTGAAAAGATCAATCCCTATTCAGAGCAGAGTAGCTTTAACTGGCTAACTTTAGGAAATTAACTGTTAGCCAGTGAAGTTACTCAATTCTGAACGCAACTGGTCCAGTAAACTGGACAGCTGTCAGTGAAGGGAGCAATCATCGGTCTTTTCACCTTGAAGTGAAGTGAATAAATTAAATTAATACTAGTGTGCCATGAAGCTGTCAGTATTCAGTCCAATAGCCCACTTTTGGAGTTCAGAGGTGGGGATTTGGCTAACACTTTTTTTTTTAAGGTTGCAGATTTTGGTGGAGGGGGGGGGTGGAGAAGAAAATTAATATTACCGGCTTTCACATGCCTTTTTAGATTCAAACTTGCCTGAGCAACAGAGATAGATGTAATTTGCTATCAACTGTAAATTGTCCATTGAGTCCTGCAATCCCAGGACTGTTGGAATCAAAAGAAATAAAAAGTTGGATTCACCTTCTAAGGGCTTTGATACACTCCAAAATAGAAGGCAACAGCTTTCCTGCAATCTAGACTGTGCACAGCTTGTTCACCTCTATGAACATGAGCCCTAAGAGAAAAATTGTGCAAGGATGCTTGGTTGGCTAAAGGTAGAACTCCAACAGCACCACAAGCAAGAAATTGGGGATGTGTACATAACACCACCCTATTATGATAACTCTTAGGGTAAAACAGAGTTAAATCAAAGCAATGTACAATAAAATCCACATACATAATAACTTTAAATATTAATTTAAAAAACTAACAATGGACAATCCAACAACAAGACAAAACTGAACAAAAACATAAAATAATA
Organism: Rhinatrema bivittatum; assembly: GCF_901001135.1. Taxonomy (NCBI): domain Eukaryota; kingdom Metazoa; phylum Chordata; class Amphibia; order Gymnophiona; family Rhinatrematidae; genus Rhinatrema; species Rhinatrema bivittatum. Next base: position 158,789,158 of record NC_042617.1, read on the forward strand.
TAAGTCAATCCAGGCATAAAAATCTCACTGCAAAGGGTTTGTCATTTGGGGCCTTAGACAGATAGGTTCAATCACTGGTGTAATCAAGATTGGCATGCTGCAATGCTCTCTACATTGGTCTTCCTTAGACCTATGTGCAGGTATTGCAGCTAGTCCAAAATATAGAAGCCAGGGTATTGTTTGGCCTTCATTTTTTTTATTTAGATTTAGCTCACACCTTAGTAGTACCTCAAGGCAAGTTACATTCAGGTACAGTAGGTATTTGCCTGTTCCTAGAGGACTCACGATCTAAGTTTACATCTGTTAGAGTAGCAGCCTGAGAAACAGGGAAGCCAGATCCTTCCTTGGACTAGACACTTCACCTTCCACTACCTCAAGTACAAGCTTAATTATAGGGACCAGATTTCTCCCGCCTCTACATCAGCTTGCATTAGCTCCCTATTAAATTTCTTTCCTAACTCAACATATGAATTCTAACTTAAAGCCTTAAGAAACCTTGCCATGACATATCTAATAGAATGTGCTGCTTGATGTAAACCAACATATTCACTTTGCACTACAAGTGAATATCTTTTGCCAGTTCTATAACTCTCAGATATGAGATTAAGGAAAACTAATGAGAGGCCTCAGGGGAGACCTCCTTCGTTCCCCTGGAGGAGAGGGCTCTGAAGTGAGACCCTCAGAGTCCTTTGAGGATTCTGCAGTGTCATCCCCCAGGGGTCATAAGGAGCATCATCCTTGCTGTAATCCACAGGGATGGGGCCCTAGGTGCTGGGTCAGTAACACCCACTGATGAGCACATTGAGATGCTCCAGCAGCAGTTCCAGCAGGGAGAGCCCAGGCACCGACACTTTCAGTGCTACTGGCTTGATGCCCCACAGCGCCCGATCAACTGCCAGCTGGACTCTGTGCTACAACTCCTCCTCAAAGGTTGTCAATGCCAAAATGGACTCTTCTTCAGAGCCTCGAGATGGATTGGTAACTGACACCAGGACCAGTGGAGACCAACATGGACCCCCAGCATCGATGGAGGATAGGAAATCCTCGCTGTGGGGTTGCTTCGGGGCATCACGGCAAGTGCTGGTGCCAACCTGAGCCTGGCATCATGAATAGAGGGTGACTGGTGCCGATACTTCCTTGGCTTCCCTCGGTGCTCAGCCCGGTCTTTCCCCAGTGTCAAGGTCGAAGACGACAAATCCAATGTCCTCAACCTGAAGGAGACTGACAGAAGTCAGTCCCCAGTGCCCCTATCTGCCAGCAGCACCGACAGAGTGGAAGACCCCGCTGGTGTCAACAGCTTGGTGTCTATTGGTGCAGTTCCATGGTCCTTCGGCATCGATGCCACTGATGCCGATGGCTTGGACTTCCTCGCCTCAAAGAGCTTCTCCATCTTATTGAGGCGAGTACAACATTCCTTTGGGGTCATTTGGTCGCACATGGGGCACTCCTGAATGTCATGCGATACACCGCGGCAGAGGATACACACCTCGTGTTGGGTCCGTAAATGGACAGAGTCCTTGGGCACTGAGGGCATTGGTGAAAATCCACGAAGCCATGTGCAACATGAACTAAAAGGGACGAAAATGACCATGAGGTGGTGGATGTCAGATGCCAGCGGACACCGAGGCATCACTGCCACTGGGTACAAAGGCAAAGAGGAAACGTACTGAAACCGGCGAAAAACCTAACTGTGAAGCAAGAGGGAAATGAAGAAAGACCCGCACTGAGAAAAATGTGAGAAAACACTGAAAGGATCGGTGACAGTTTTTCCAATACTTTTTCTAGCAAAAAACCGCATTGAAGCTCAGAAACCGTGATGTGAAAGCTCCACGGGAAAAAAAAAAAAAGAGAGAGACAGAAGAGGGACCCCTGTGTGGATGCATGGAACAGGGCATGCTCAGTGTGCCTAGTCAAAGTTCTAGAAACCTTGACATAAGTTTCTCGTGCCAGGCTCCATCCAATGATGTCACCCATGCGTGAGGACTGTCATCCTGCTTGTCCTGGGAAAAATACATATACAAGATTCAAGTCATAATCAGAAAAATAAGCCTCAAAAGATAGTTCTGAAAAAGAGCTGAACATTCACATATTTAGAGCAGTCACTTAGTTCAAATCTTTGTTTTGCTGCCTTTGGTAAAAATTAAAAAAATAAACAGACTTTTCCCCATAAAACAATGGCATGATGTCAATTCTTCAACCAAACATTTTCTAAATTTGTGGTCAATGAAAACAGCAAAAACATTTTTTTCAATATAAGATGTTCTCCCAGTACAAAGAATGTCAAGTCTCCTAGTTCACAGCTTTTTAAATAGAAGGTCAAAAAATGAACAATTTCATTCTCTCAACCAGGCCTATTTAAGATGGGCAACCGCTCTGGATACCCAAGCCTAGGGGGTGCCACATCACCCTTTTGAGTCAGTTTGCGAGCCTTAAAGGGAAGAGGGCTGAAAGCAACCCTTGCCCAGGGTGCCAGTTTGTCAACGACTGCCTTATCCCCAACCTTGCTATATGCAAGAATGCTCTCTCTACATAAATAAATTAAAAAAAAAAAGCATTGTAAATATCTATATCGATATCTATATACATACACACACGTCTCAAATGGAATCACCCAAAAAAGTCTGCATTTTCAGCAAGACATACACAAGTTGCCATTCCAACCAGAAGGAAATTTAGAAATAAATGAGGATTTTTCTGATGCCTTTGTTTCTTTGCCTTTCTAAAGAAAGACCTCAGTGGAGTTTACTGTTCTATCACCAATTTTATTTTTAACCTAAACTAGAAGAATCAAGAATTCAGAGACTTTTTTTTTTAGATAATCGAGAATCATTTCAAATCTCACCTCCTTCCACAGTGTAGTTCCTCTACATAAAGACTCCTCTGATCTAAGAGCCGTTAGAAAGTTAGAAATGTCTGCAAGTGACAAATTTTCCTGAAACAAGCAGCAACAATTCATTAGTACTATAGAAGAATAAAGCAAAAAAGGTTAACACAAATATCAAAAGTTTATTTTCTAGCTGGATCACAGCTCAGTCTGAACTACAACATAATATATTTTTTAAAAGGTTAAATTTTACTTTGACATTCCCTCCCCCCCATGCCCCTGCAAGAATATGTCATAAGGAGGAGAGGGAGAGAAACAGACAGCACGGTATAGGGCTCAGCAAAGTCCAGCTGCACAAAACCCAGAAGTTAAACCTCCAGCAAACTCGTATATTCCTTCTGTTTTAAGTTCTAACCCTTAAATAGTGTAAGAAACAGTTTCTAGCAATTACATGGGATTATATACTAAACTTGACACATGGTTTTCCATTTAGCATCCATACCATACACAATTCCCTCTGAAAATGTAGAACTGCAAAGACGCAAAAATGTGAGCAATGGATCTATTTACCTACACAAATATCGCTAAAACAGTAACCTAGCTACTTTTTAAGGATATTCTACATTTTGCTGGACAATTACATTGTGATAAAATGGGATTTTATATGTATTTCGAATCCCTTTTCGGCGTAAGACATGTGTTCTTATCCGTGACATATACCTTCCCTTATGAAACCCTGCACAGCCAGCGACTGAGCTCAGGTTCTGCAGTGATTATTAGCAGCCCAAGAGTTTCCTTTACGTCCTTGGGGGTATAAGGGATTAACCTGGCTGTGTGAATTCAGAATGAGGCTTAGACAATTATATATTCTGAAATGTCATTAGTTAGGGCACCAGCAAACTGAGCTACAATGGGTTAACTCCGCAACAGCTCCAAGGGGAGCTGGCTGAAACTTGGGAGAACTTTCCAGTCTTGGAAGGCAGAACAGGAGAGTGACCTGTACCAAGGCCCTCTCCCAGCTCTACTCAGTCTCTCGAGGACAGACTATTCCTGAACCTGAACCCAGGCACTAAATCTTAATTAGGCAGTGGTAACTGAATAAATCTTTGGTCATTTTGCCTGTCTGTTTGCAAGTTATATCATTTCATGTTTTTTCCTCTTTTTTCCTTAATAAGCTTCTTAGGAGGTCATTTTCCATTACTTATCGAGTGCTATAAGCAGCTATCGCACGCGAAAAGTCTCTTTTCACGTGCAATAGCTTGCTAGGGGTGGAGTTGGGGCGGACTCCGCGATGTCCTCGCTGGCGGCAATAAGGTAAGATACGTTATCTTCGCCAGTAGCACGCCGAATAACTACACCTTTTATGGTGTCGCTTTCGGTGCAAAAGCCGGCAGCCCGCAGTGGTACGATGGCTCGGGCTTTCACAGGCCCGCCACCCCTTCGTCCCCCCACCCCCCCCCCGTTTTCACTGGATTCACCATTCTGCGATATAATGGTGAATCCAGGCCTTAGTTTGTTACCCGGTGTCTGATTTGTGACCCACTAAAGTAAGTCACTGGGTCAACTCAGTAATTTTTGTGCGTGGTCTGAAGATGTAATTTCTGGGAACTGTGTGACACCTGGGTTTGATGTGGGTCACAGCGACCCTAAAATCCACCAGGGAGTAGCTTGTGGAATAGGGTTGTTGTCTAGAGGCAAGAAGAAACCCAGCTGGCGAGTGGGAAGTTACTGGTATGGGAACTCAGGTGCAAGTGAGAACTGTACAGTACTTAGCGGGACCCTCCAAGTGACAGAGGTTAAATCTGAAATGGTGTTAGGGGTAGTTCAGAGGCGTTGTGATACATATTATGGACTTCTTAAAAAAAATAAATAAATAAAACAAGTGCCCAGCCATGATTTATATAGAGTAAAGGAAGTCTCTGAGCTCAAATATTAGTATAAATTTTAAATTAGAAGAAATAACTAGGTTTTTTCTGAGATGCTCATTTTTTATAAATAAAACTTTATAGTCTTAATGCCTAAAGCTGTATGATCAGCACATGAGTCCAAGCAAGAAAACCAGATGTGAGAAGGGATACACTGAATACTGGAGCTGTAAATAATACATTAATCCTAGGCCTTGGATCCTTCAAACTAACATTCACCAGCACTGTTTAGTTATTAGTTTTATGTTTTTTTGGTCACCCTAAAATCAAAGTGGTCTACAGTTTAAATAAGATTGGTAGCATATAAAACATTTATATCATCCTTTTCCAAGTGGAAATATTTATTTATTTATTTTATTTAAAGGCTTTTCTATACTGGCGTTCATGAAAAGACATATCACGTCAGTTTACATTGAACCAGTTTAGAAATACATCCAACAGGGCGGTTTAAACAGGGTTTGACGTCAAACAAGAAAGGAAGGTCACGAAATAATGGAGGAGGTAGATGGTAAACATATAGACAGCCTATAAAAACAGAAAACCATAGAATATTGCACGTTTAACAGCAAAAAAACATAAAACCATAGAGTAAAGAGCGTTTAACGGTAGGGGAAGGTCATGGCTTCAGTTCTTTAGGGAAAGGCTTGTCTGAAAAGTCATGTCTTAAGCTTTTTCTTGAACGTTCGATGGCAGGGTTCTTGGCGAAGGTCAGGGGGGAGAGAGTTCCATTGTGCGGGCCCTGCGGCAGAGAGAGCGTGTTTCCTGAGCGAGGACTTGGCAGGGGGTGCATAGAGGGTACCTTTGTATGCTGTTCTTATTGGTCTGGAGGAGGTGTGAGGTTGAAGAGGGATATTTAAGTCGAGAGTGGTCTGCATGTGAATGGTCTTGTGTATCAACGTTAGTACTTTGTGGAGGATTCTGAATTTAATGGGGAGCCAGTGTAACTTTGAGGACGGGGGTCACATGCTCTCCTCTGTTGGTGTTGGTCAGGATCCTTGCGGCGCAGTTCTGTTTATTTTATATTTATATATTTTATATTTATTTATGTTCTGCTTACAACCAGATAGGCTTATGATAAATTACAGAGAGGGCATTGAGAGTGGTACTAATTTGGCTTACTGGATGTGTGTCACAGATAAAATTAGAGGCCCATATTCAGTGCCACTTAGCTGGATAAAAGATAATAGCTGAATATCAGATTCCAATCAGCAGACAGCACTAACGGGCCGATACAGTAAAAATTGTGTGTGAGTGGGCGAGCGCCCACTCTCCCGGCACGCGCACAGGCCACTCTCCATGCCATTCAGTAACTTTATTTAAATTAGGGTCAGCGGTAAAAAGAGGCGCTAGGGACACTAGCGCGTCCCTAGCGCCTCTTTTCGGACAGGAGTGGCGGCTGTCAGCGGGTTTGACAGCCGACGCTCAATTTTGCTGGCATCTGTTCTCAAACCCGCTGACAGCCATGGGTTCGGAAACCGGACGCCGGCAAAATTGAGCGTCCGGTTTTCAACCCGCGAGCCGATTTCAAATTTATTTTTTTTTTAACTTTTTATTAATTTTCGGGACCTCAGACTTAATATCGCCATGATATTAAGTTGGAGGGTGCACAGAAAAGCAGTTTTTACTGCTTTTCTGTGTACTTTCCCAGCGCCGGCAGAAATTAACGCCTACCTTTGGGTAGGCGCTATTTTCTTAAATTAAAATGTGCGGCTTGGCTGCACATTTTACTTACTGTATCGCGCAGGAATGACTAATAGGGCCATCAACATGCATTTACATGTTGCGGGCGCTATTAGTCTCGGGGGGGGTTGGACACGCATTTTCGACGCGCTATTACCCCTTACTGAATAAAGGGTAAAGCTAGCGCGTCGAAAACGCACGTCCAAATGCCGGTTAACAGTGCGCTCCACCGGAGCGCACTGTACTGTATCGGCCTGTAAGCTGGCTATGTGGTAGGTGGGAAATGGGCATTTCAGGAAGGAGTTACTCATCCATTAACTTAACCAGAGGTCTGAATATCATCACTTATCCAGCTAAGTTAACTGGATAAGTTATATCTGCCCAATAGCAGGTCTATAGTTAGCCAGCTAAGACTTATCCAGCTAACTAGCTATTTCTTCGGGGGATATTTAGCAGCATAGCCATGCTTTGATATCCCTTTGATATTTAATATCAATAGTCATACATGGAGCATTAAGCCTTGGAGGCAGGAAGGCTGTTTCATAGAACAGATGCAAATAGGTAATCCTGACTGCAAATATGAATCTGATTTATGAAGTGACTTTTTGGGTCTATGATTAAGAATACTTTGCATCTAGAGAGACATAGAACATCTAAATTCAGTTATTAGCTATGTACATTAGTTTTATACACACACGCACACACACACACACACACACACTTAAATGAGAATTCATCAACTGAGTCTCTTCTCCCCTCCACACAAATACACATACATGCTTTTCAGTCAGAAAATGATTATTTTTACAAAAGCTTTTATTACATTGTATTTATATAAGACTTACTTCAACATCTACATGTAGATTAAAACCAAACCCATGAATAGTTAAAGAGAAATGAAATTAAAACCAAAGATGAGGGAATAACTATAATACAGGATGGTAGACAAGGCATAAGATGGTTACCTAAAGCTTTCAAAACCTGGGACAACTGTCTCGCCTCCATCAATCAACTCCTAACTAATCTTAACCTTGCCCTAAACACTACTAAAACTGAACTACTTCTCATCTCCCCAGGACACCACAACCTCCTTCCCTCTGATCAGCCATCTCCCTTTCCCCAGCACATCAGGGATTTAGGTGTCACCTTAGACAGCCATCTAAATTTTAAAAAATGTATCAACACCACCACCAAAGACTGCTTTTATAAATTGCAGGTCCTTAAGAAACTAAGGCCTCTCCTCCATCACTATGACTTTCGAACCATTCTCCAAGCCACCCTATTTAGCAAGACTGACTACTGCAACACCCTACTCCTAGGCCTTCCCACAATTTCCATCAAACCTCTCCAAATACTGCAAAACGCAGCTGCTAGAATCCTCACCAACTCCCGCAGAATAGATCATATTATGCCAATCCTCAGAGATCTCCATTGGCTGCCAATCCCCTCCAGAATACTTCATAAGACCCTCACAATTATCCACAGAATGCTACACAACCAGAATATTCAATGGCTTAACGACTCCCTGCACTATCACACTCCCAACAGACCAACCAGAGCGGCCTATAAAGGATCCATGTCTATTCCCTCCCACAAACTCACTCACCACATCTCCACTAAAGATTGCACTTTTTTCATAGCGGGTCCTACATTATGGAACTCAATGCCCCCCGAACTACGCCAAGAACAATGTACAATAACCTTCAAAAGAAAACTAAAAACTTGGCTATTTAAACTGGCATATACATAACACCCCTCGCCACCCTTTCCCAAAAACATCCACTCTTCTCCCCTCCACCAAAGAAACCCTGGACCCTAATCTATTTTAACTTCCAGTTAAATTTTTGTTTAGAATATAGTTTCTATACAGAATCTTGTAAATAGTTATTTATTCAATCGTTTAGCTAATCGTCCTACTTAAGGTCTATGGACTCTTTCTTCCTCTATTCTCCCATCTTGTTCCTTCACCTCCCTGTTACATGTAACTTTAATTTCCATTTTCTAAATTATGTTTATTAACCCCGTTATCAGTAAACCGATATGATATGCAAATGAATGTCAGTATATAAAAGATCTTAAATAAATAAATAAAAATAAATAAATGAGAGAAAATACGTGTGCAGATGGATGTCTTCTTTCATATCCTCTACCTACCGTACTATTGTTTTTATATTTAAATGGTCTTCCTTTGCTCTACTTGCTCACAGCTGATATTCTAAAAGTCTCCTTAAATGTCTATTCATTTTTAGGTGGACATGCAGACCAAAGATCAAATAAGACTGCTAATCAAAGATACACACTTTGAAAGATATAAAGAGAAAGTCTGTGTGTGAATGCAGGTGTAATTTTTCAACATCTGATAATTTAGACCATAATGTCAAATTAACAAAAACAGTACGAAACACCTACCACGTCTGCCAAGTTCATTGCGGTCTGGAGAATGTAACACTGAGCTGCTCCTCTCAAAAGGATCTGATGTGTGATCATTGTACATTGCAGAACTTCTCTACAAAGCAAAAATCAAGCAGCATTATTAAAACAGAATCTTGTTTTACTCTTAAAACAGCAGCAGCAAAACTGCTTTGACAACAGAACTGTCACTTTAAATTAAAGGTCCTCCATTATATTAAAATTCTTAAAAACTCCTGCTTAGTTGCTCTCAGCATTATTAATCTACATAACCAAGAAGAAGCAACACTGATGCTTATAAAAATCAGTGTGATGCCTGCAGGAAGTTAAGATAAAATGGTGACCGTAATAAGAAGGTGCACACTTTAGCCAATAGGAAAAAAATGGGGAAAAATTGCTCTTTATCAGAAAGCAGATTTGCTTACTGTAAAGAATGTTTTCCGTAGACAGTAGGATGAATTAGCCATGACGCATGGGTGATATTATTCGATGGCACCAAATGGACCCCTCTTAGCTCACAGTGCTTCTTTTCTATGGAGCATTTATGGGTTTTCCTGCTTTGGCATTGCCTGGAGAGCCCCTCAGTTGATTTTAGAGCTAAGTTTAACTAGATTAGTTTACACTGAAGGGAAGCAGCCGGGTATTTAGCATGGTTAATGCAAAGTACACCATTTACGGCAAGCAAACTTTCTTTCTCTGTCAACAAGCAGGGCTGAATTAGCCATGACACATGGGGAATCCCAGGCTGAGGGATGCAGCATAGTGATTACTGAATAAGCAACCTGGACCCCACTGTGGAGAGTGGATTACTGGTTATGCAAGACCGCTTGTCCAAATTTACTGTCACTTTAATAAGTAGTCTAGACAGTAATGAGACATGAAGGTATACAGGGATGACCAAGTTGCAGCTTTGCATGTGTCTTCAATAGGTACTGCTCTCAGATGAGCCACAGATGTAGCCATGGCTCTGACTTGATAAGCATTACTAAGAGTCTAATGAGGAGGTCTGCTAGGGCATAACAATGTGTAATACAGTCTACCAACCAAATGGACAATGTTTATTTGGCAACTGATATGCCTAGTCAGTTAAGATCATTAGGCACAAATAATTTCAATGTGGCCGAGTTCTTTCTATAATAAGACAACCCTCTTTTACAGTCTAAGGAACAAAGGCATTTTCACCTTCATATGAGCGTGGCCTCAGAAAGAACATGGGTAACATGCTGGTTTGATTAATATAGAAAGCTGAGATCACCTTTAGTAGAAACTTAGGGTGGCTGTGAAGCACTGCTCTATTGAGGAAGAATTGCATATAAGGAGAGTAATGAACCACAGCCTGAAGTTCAGAGACTCTTCTGGCTGACATGATTGCCACAAGAAATTCTACTTTCAATGTGAGAAATGTGAGAGAAGCTGACTCCAATGATTTATGAATTGTTGTAGAACCACATTAAGGTCTTATTGAACTGGTGGTTTGAGAACCGGAGGTTTAGTATGCCATAAACATCTCATGAACTTCGATACCAACAGATGAGTGGAGATTGGCCTACACTCAATCTGAATATGGTAGGCCACTATGGCACTGAGATGTACTCTCACTGAAGAGCTACTGAGACAGGAGTAAGAAAAAGTGCAAGCACTGGAGTAACTCTCATTGCTCGCATGTGAACTAGTCCAAGGAGCTTTGTTGACACCATGAGAACAGTTTCCATTTAAAGTTGTAAGTTCTCCTAGTCGAGGGTTTTCTGGTGGAACCATTTATATAGCAGCATTTCATAATCGCTTTACAAATTTAAAAAATTGCCCAGAGTGCTGAAAAAGTAACACAAGTAATATAATACAAATATGCAGTTACAAAACACATTCCCAAATACCTTTTATAACACAAGATTAACAAAGCTTAAACTCAGGCTTACATGGAAACACATTACCTTTGCATATAAGCCAAGCTTTTAATTTTTTTTTTACGAAACTTCAATAAGTCAACTTCCTCCCGCAAAATCAATGGAAGATTATGCCACAAACTTGTCATAAAACTGTTGAAAATGATCTGCTATGTAGATGAGAATGGAAAAATCATCTAACAGAAGGTAGGAGCGCACTGTTAACCCGCATTTGGACACACGTTTTCGAAGCGCTAGCTTTACCCCTTATTCAGTAAGGGGAAATAGCGCATTGAAAATGCGCATCCAACCCCCCCGAAACTAATAGCACCCGCAACATGCAATTGCATGTTGATGGCCCTATTAGTTATTCCCGCGCGATACAGAAAGTAAAATGTGCAGCCAAGCCACACATTTTACTTTCGGAAATTAACGCCTGCCCAAAGGTAGGCGTTAATTTCTGCCGGAGCCTGATAAGTGCACAGAAAAGCAGTAAAAACTGCTTTTCTGTGCACCCTCCGACTTAATATCATGGCGATATTAAGTCGGAGGCCCCAAAAGTAAAAAAAAAGTAAAAAAAAAAAAATTTTAAAATCGGCCCGCAAGTCGGAAGATGGACGCTCAATTATGCCAGCGTCAGTTTTCCGAACCCGTGGCTGTCAGCGGGTTTGAGAACCGACGCCGGCAAAATTGAGCGTCGGCTGTCAAACCCGCTGACAGCCACCGCTCCTGTCAAAAAGGAGGCGCTAGGGATGCGCTAGTGTCCCTAGCGCCTCCTTTTACAGCGGGCCCTAATTTGCATAGGCGACCCTCCTGAATCGCGCGCCCAGGAGTGGCCTGTGCGCTCGCCAGCTCTCCTGCGTGTTTTTCTGAATCGGCCTGAAAGAAGGGAAGCAATTCCCTTCAAGCATATTAAATGCCAAAACCAGATTTTTAAACTTGCATCAATCTGCAATAGACAACCAATGCAGCTGTTGTAATAATGGATTGGTAGATGATCTTCTAGATTTCACCAATATAATGAGCAGCCGTTTTCTCTACCATCTGCAACTTATGAATCATTTTCCCTGGTATTTCTAAATAAACTGCATTGCAATAATCTTGTTGTATGCGACAGGTTATGGGTGTCTACCATAATCAATGAGGCAGTTGTCAATTATGAATGCAGGCTTTATTCAAGAGCTTCACAACAGCAAAGTTCAAACTGGTAGACAAAGAGGTAAGTCTATTAATATGAACTTTGCTGTTTTGAAACTCTTGAATAAAGCCTGCAGTCATAATTGACAACTGCTTCAATTGTGGGGGACACCCATAACCTGTCACATGCATTATTCCTGTGTTCTTGTCTTTTTGGATGCATGAGTTCCTACTCCCCCACTGGTTTTGCCAATAATCTAGTTGTACTCCAACACCCACTGTACAAGGGAAACCCTTGTTCAGTGGTTTTGTGTGGTAGCTATGCTAAAGGACAACCACTTTGCAATTGTCCCTATTTATAGCCCCGTATTTTACTCTTTATTGTTCACTCTTTATGTCCATTTTTTCTTTATTTCTTTTTTATTATTTTACTTCTCCCTGGCTGCTTATCCGACCCGATTATCAGTTTTTTCTTTTATTATGTACTTATCTAGGCTGCCGCCTTTACTGCTTCTCACAGTTCGGATCCGCCTGCCCAACATTGGCCATGTTTCGGCAAGACGTTGCCTGCTTCAGGGACTGCGGGAGAAAATTCTACTGCGTCTGTACTGGGTTCACAGATTTTAGACGTTTCTTAAACAGATAAAATCAATGTAATACAATGTAACCTACTTATAAACTTTTAAAACCAAATTTTTACCACCTCTCAGGCTTTTAATACTTACTGGTTTTGTTTAATCAATTATCTTAAAGTGAGCGACGCCTTCAGCTTCTCGTTCCAGCGTCTTTCTCTACTCTGCCTGTTTTTAAACCTACCCCGGGCAAACTACTGCTTGTCCCTCTCAGACTGAGGCTGTCTCCGGTGCTTCCAACAGTGTTGATGATATACTATTTTCTCCACATTCCCCGATCTATCTCCTATTGCTGTGTCCCTATTGCCTGCATAACTTCTATTTATCGCCCGATATTGTCAGGTTTATCCTTTTTAATTCGATTTCTACCGTGAACATCCATTCTTGTTACTAATTGCCTTATCGGACCTGGGAGGGACCTTTTCTTCCCTCAGATTTCTCCTGCTCAGTATCCAGCGGACCTGATGGTAGTCTGAAAACTCCCGCGTCCGCTGCTGTTTTATCATCAGATTGCACCGGCCTGCATTGGTAACTGCTCAATGTGTAGCGGATCTGATGGTGTTGAAACATCCACCACGTCCGCTACTGTCCTGTCATCCGATTGCACTGGCTTACTGTAGATCCATCAAGTCGATTTATCTTTTTCTTTTTTTCTGTTTTAAATTATCTTACTCTCCAAACCGTCCGTTCTCTCTCATTTATAAATAGCTTTATTTGCTTACCTACTTGTTTTCGGATCTAATCAGCCCTTCATCTCGTGTTAGTTACTGTATCTAGCCCCAGGGTGTTTTCCTGTCAGTTGGCTATTTTTAACTTGGGATGGTCATTTGTTCAGACAGAGATGTTGTGGGTGCTACTGTACCTGCGACCGCTTGTATTTTATTACCACACTGGTCTACTAATCCAGATGAGGGGTGTGCCGGCTCCGGCCGGTGATCTTCTTTTAATCACCAGTCGCTCTCCTATGGTGTGTCTCTGTTTGCACCCCGTAGGACATTCTGATGTCTATTACTCCATGGGAAAAGGGATTGTAATTCCCTCCTCCAATAGCTCTCTATTGGCTCTCCTGTGGTGTCTCTATTTGCTCCTCGTTGGGCATCCTGATGGTTTTATGATAAGTGCTCTGTATTATATATGCGCTCATGCTTCTGTCTTCTTGTGTTTTTTCTTTTTTTCTTTTTGCGATGCGAGCCACCAACGTAGCTCCTGCTATTTCCTTAGCTTCTCAGGTGCCCAATGGGTCTGCAAATAACCCCCTATCAACGAGTATATCCCTACATATATACCAACCAATCAATTTATCGGTTCAGTCCTTTTGGAGCCACTGTGTCCCATGTGTAAATGAACTATTGTTCCATTCGTGTGAGTCTCAGGTTCATGTCCCCTCCTCGTGGATGTTCTTGGATTTGAAAAATCACTGCTACCTTAAGCTCTTCTGGTCGGTGTCCCATTTCTTGCCAGTGATCTGTCAATGGTGCACCTTCTATTTGGTGTTTAAGGCGACTTACATGTTCCTGTATTCTGATTTTAATCTTCCGCATGGTTTTTCCTATATACACTTTGTTACAGGGACACCACAAAGTGTACACTACTTTGGTGGAATCACATGTGAACTGTTCCCTGAAATAAAATGTTCTTCGTCCTGGAATGTCCAGATGGGTGCTGACGTGCATGTATTCACATGCACTACTTTTTCCACATGTTGCTTGGCTACCTTCTTGTCTGTTATCGTGGGTCCTCACCAGTAACATATTAGAGTGGACTGCCAGTGGGGCAGTTCCTCCGACTAAGAAGGTTATGTTCCTCGATAACAGAGTTTAAAATCCAGGCAGAGGATATGAGGAAAAGGTTCCTGCAATGAGGTTACCCCGCTTCTATTGTGAGAAAGGCCTATAAAAGGGCTAGATGGGCCAACAGAGAATTGCTTTTACAACCTAAAATTAAACAAACCAATAAGAGGATAATATGCGTGTTACCATACACACCACAGACACAGATGTTAAAGAAAAGCATCTTGAAACATTGGTCCATCTTGCAAATACATCCCAGTTTCCGAGAGAAACCCATGTTTCACTGACTAAAGCTAAAAACCTGAAAGACCTGGTAGTTCACTCTAATATATTACCGGTGAGGACCCACGATAACAGACACCATAGGAGAGCGACTGGTGATTAAAAGAAGATCACCGGCCGGAGCCGGCACACCCCTCATCTGGATTAGTAGACCGGTGTGGTAATAAAATACAAGCGGTCGCAGGTACAGTAGCACCCACAACATCTCTGTCTGAACAAATGACCATCCCAAGTTAAAAATAGCCAACTGACAGGAAAACACCCTGGGGCTAGATACAGTAACTAACACGAGATGAAGGGCTGATTAGATCTGAAAACAAGTAGGTAAGCAAATAAAGCTATTTATAAATGAGAAAGAACGGACGGTATGGAGAGTAAGATAATTTAAAACAGAAAAAAAGAAAAAGATAAATCGACTTGATGGATCTACAGTAAGCCAGTGCAATCGGATGACAGGACAGTAGTGGACGTGGTGGATGTTTCAACACCATCAAATCCGCTACACATTGAGCAGTTACCAATGCAGGCCGGCGCAATCTGATGATAAAACAGCAGCGGACGCGGGAGTTTTCAGACTACCATCAGGTCCGCTGGATACTGAGCAGGAGAAATCTGAGGAAAGAAAAGGTCCCTCCCAGATCCGATAAGGCAATTAGTAACAAGAATGGATGTTCACGGTAGAAATCGAATTAAAAAGGATAAACCTGACAATATCGGGCGATGAATAGAAGTTATGCAGGCAATAGGGACACAGCAATAGGAGATAGATCGGGGAATGTGGAGAAAATAGTATATCATCAACACTGTTGGAAGCACCGGAGACAGCCTCAGTCTGAGAGGGACAAGCAGTAGTTTGCCCGGGGTAGGTTTAAAAACAGGCAGAGTAGAGAAAGACGCTGGAACGAGAAGCTGAAGGCGTCGCTCACTTTAAGATAATTGATTAAACAAAACCAGTAAGTATTAAAAGCCTGAGAGGTGGTAAAAATTTGGTTTTAAAAGTTTATAAGTAGGTTACATTGTATTACATTGATTTTATCTGTTTAAGAAACGTCTAAAATCTGTGAACCCAGTACAGATGCAGCAGAATTTTCTCCCGCAGTCCCTGAAGCAGGCAACGTCTTGCCAAAACATGGCCAATGTTGGGCAGGCGGATCCGAACTGTGAGAAGCAGTAAAGGCGGCAGCCTAGATAAGTACATAATAAAAGAAAAAACTGATAATCGGGTCGGATAAGCAGCCAGGGAGAAGTAAAATAATAAAAAAGAAATAAAAAAGAAAAAATGGACATAAAGAGTGAACAATAAAGAGTAAAATACGGGGCTATAAATAGGGACAATTACAAAGTGGTTGTCCTTTAGCATAGCTACCACACAAAACCACCGAACAAGGGTTTCCCTTGTACAGTGGGTGTTGGAGTATAATTTACATAGGGAAGGAGGTTGGTTGGTGAATAGTGAATAATCTAGTTGTGACAGGACCAATGTGTAAGTTACAGATTTTAGAGCTGTGAACTCCAATAAGGTTTCAGTTGTTTCACCAAGTTCAATTTATAGTATGTATTATGAGCCACCTACAAAACTGTTTTTTCCCCCAACATAAGTTGAGAGTCCAGCACCACTTCCAATGATTTCTTGTCCCCTTGGAGACAATTCAATTCTTTCTAACCTAGGCAATTTTGGTATATCCCCCATCCCAATCTGTAACATTTCTGATGTTATAGTGTTGATAACCAACCTATTATCTCACAACCAGCATGTCACTGCCTGTAAGCAAGAATTCAAGCGAGAAATATCCTCATCAGGAATACTTCCTAATAAAGCCACAATCTATAGACCATTCACATAGTGAATTGCAAAAGTATTCAACCCCTAAAAAGTCAGCAAATGTGTAGATTACAAATAACACTTACACAGATTGTTCCAGATAGTATGTTTATTGCAACCAGTATAAGGTCTTAAAGTAAATTTTCAAAGTCACAATTTATTATTTCTCTGTATTTTTTGTATAATAAAATTAAAAACTGAAAAATACTGCTTGCATATTCAAGCCCTGTGCTATGGAAGCTCCAAGTTTACATAGATGAAAGATATTGCCATAACAATTGGCCTCTATCTGTGAATCAAAAAAATGTCAGCTTTTCTGGATAAAAAGACCTCCTAACTCCAGTACCATTGGTCAGACTGTGAATCTAAAGGAAAGCTGTGAAAATGAAGACCAAAGAACATTCTGAGGAAATTAAAGATAAAGTTCAAGACATGTACAAGATAGGAAAAGGCTACAAAATAATATCCAAGTACTTGGATATCCAAGTGAGCACTGTTGGATTAATAGTGAGGACATGGAAGCTGTATCATACCACCTAGACACTGCCTAGGCAAGGATGTCCCTCAAAACTAAGCATCAGAGCAAGAAGGAGATTTGTGGGGGAAGCCACAGAGAGGCCAACAATCACTTTGAAGGAGGTATAGAATTCAGTCACTGAAACTAGATTGCAGGTGCACCAGTCAACCATATCAAGAGCTCTGCATACAACTGGCCTGCATGTGAGGGTGGCTAGAAAGAAGCCCTTACTAAAGAAAAGCACATTTGGGGGCGGATTTTAAGAGCCCTGCTCGCCTAAATCCGCCCAAATCCGGGCGGATTTAGGCGAGCAGGGCCCTGCGCGCCGGTGAGCCTATTTTACATAGGCCTACCGGCGCGCGCAGAGCCCCGGGACTCGCGTAAGTCCCGGGGTTCTCCGAGGGGGGCGTGTCGGGTGCGTGTCGGGGGGCGGGCCCGGTCGTCGCGGCGTTTAGGGGGCGTGTCGGCAGCGTTTTGGGGGCGGCTACGGGGGCGTGGTTACGGCTCAGGGCGGTCCGGGGGCATGGCCGCGCCTTCCGTACCCGCCCCCAGGTCGCGTCCCGGCGCGCAAGAGGCCCGCTGGCGCGCGGGGATTTACGCCTCCCTCTGGGAGGCGTAAATCCCCCGACAAAGGTAAGGGGGGGGTTTAGACAGGGCCGGGCGGGTGGGTTAGGTAGAGGAAGGAAGGGGAAGGTGAGGGGAGGTCGTTAGAGGATTCCCTCCGAGGCCGCTCCGATTTCGGAGCGGCCTCGGAGGGAACGGGGGTAGGCAGCGCGGCTCGGCGCGTGCCGGCTATACGAAATCGATAGCCTTGCGCGCGCCGATCCAGGATTTTAGCGGCTACGCGCGTATCTACTAAAATCCCGCGTACTTTTGCTTGTGCCTGATGCGCCAGCAAAAGTACGCCTATTCGCGGTATTTGAAAATCTACCCCATGGAGTTTACCAGAAAGCATAAAAGTGACCCAGCTAAAATGTGGGATAAGGTTTTGTGGACGCGTGGTACAGAGCAGGCTGGGCATGGTCAGTGTGCCTTGTCAAAATTCTAGAAACTTTGACGTAAGTTTCAACCATCAGGACACTATCTGATGATGTCACCCATGTGTGAAAACTACTATCCTGCTTGTCCTCTGAGAAAATGAATTTAAAATGTGTTTAATTATAATCCTCTAAATTAAGAAGTAAAATGCTTAAATGAATGGTCCCCAACCCCGTCCTGGGGGCCCACCAGCCAGTCGGGTTTTCAGGATATCCGCAATGAATATGCATGAGAGAAACTTTGCATGCACTGCCACCAAAACATGCAAATTTTCTCTCAAGCATATTCATTGTGGATATCCTGAAAACCCGACTGGCTGGTGGGCCCCCAGGACGGGGTTGGGGATCACTGGCTTAAATAGTAAAATTAAAACACCAAGCATTAAGTTCCTGCAATTCAATACTTTTTTGAAAGAAGGTAATGTGCAACTGCACATAGTGCTATGTTTCAAAACGCATGCTTGTAATTTAACTTTCATTTATTATTTTTTCACAGCTATAATCGCAATCCCAAAATATTCACACATACAGAGCAATACAAGAGCTAAAGGGTCATTTATGTGCAGACTTTAAATGCAGTACTCCAGTGTATTCAAAAAACATTTAAATATAGAAACATATTAGTAGGATTAATGTTGCAAAGGGATGGCAGGGAGGGGACTTAAGAGAATGTCTTTTTTTTTTTTTACTACTTCTATAAATTTAGAATCTTACCAAATCTGATATCCCTTAGCTTGTTCAAACATTTCATAAAATACTTTGGTTTCTTATGCGTTTTACAAATGAATTCAAAGTTATGAAGACTGTTACCTTAACGCAAGAAGCCCTTCTACGCCCCAGACTTTGCAGGCTGGAATATAAGCCAATGCCTTGCATATAAACAGAATAGGAACAGCACACCAATGCCTACTGGTTATCTTCTGGATAAATTGCAACAGGAAACTACCTGCAAGAAATGGAGGGGGGACAAAACAAAATATGACATTATCATGCATGCTTAGGACGGTAAGCTGAAACAGAAGAGTGTCTGTCACTTCACCTGCATGCACAAATAGTAGAAAACAGTGTGCTTATTTATTAAAACATTTTTATACCATATTATCTATGATTCTAAGCAGTTTACAATAAAAAAAATGAAAGTAAAATACTAACATAAAAACATTAATGAAACAGACCATAAAAAAAGCTTTAGTATTAAGAGTTACATAAAATAAATATTTAAAAAATGAACAAAAAACAGCATGAAATCAATGCCGACATGTATAAAAGATCTTGAACAATACTGAAAAACATTCATAGCAGCCAAACAAAATCCTCAAGTCAAGCAACCTGGGTAAACATTTTACCAAACAGAAAGGTCTTTAAATCTTTTTTTCAAAGCTCATAAAACATGGATTGTTTGCATAATAAATCAGGCAAATTATTTCACAAGCTAGAACCTGCTACTGCAAATAGCCACTCTCATGATTCAACTAATCTGATGAGGCACTGAAGGAATATCTAAAGGATTGAACAGTTTAGCACAGATTCCTTTGGAGCCTATAGATTTTTAACAAGGAACTGATACAATGTGGTGTATCATTGTTCATAGATTTGTAAATCAACATTAAGTGTTTTGAAAACTATTTAGGCCTTGATGGGTATCCAATGCAAAGAATACAAAATGAGGGCAATATGCTTGTGGTAGGAAACTCAAGTAAGAATGCATGCAGCTGAATTTTAAAAAATGTGAAGCGCGTGTAGGGGCAAGGCAAGCAGGCCTCAATGAACAGCATTACAGTAATCAAGACGAGATAAACACAAGAGCCATTACTTGTAATTAGATGCTCTGATGATAGCAAGGTGTCACAGATAGGGATGACAGACAGGAATGATGTGTGTCTCCTTGAAGGATTCTTAGAAAATTTTTGAACGTGCAGAGGGGTTTCCATCACACCTCTTACTTTTCAATTTACTAATAAACAAAACAAACTTGCTAAAGGTCTGCAGGTGGGTTGGCGTGGCTCACTAGACTGCATCAATAAAAATCACCAACTGCAGGTAAGCAAATGTGGTTTTCTGATGACAGGTATGTTACTATGTGTTTACTATGTGCATGTGTATTCTTCTGATGACAAGCACATGCAATGAGCCACAGAGATGGAGTTGTCTGGATAAGGTCAGTCTTCAAATAATAAAGAAATGACAAGATATAGTAACAAAGTTATGTTGGCATAAAAAGACACGAGTGGTCTATCAAGTCAGCCCAGCAATCTTTTGGGTTTTTTGGGGTTACCCTTTCCTTCATCTCCATTTAGGTACTAGGAATCCTCTGTGTTATTCACATGATATTAACAATGTTAACAGGTAGGAACAGTGAAGCATGTTTGAAGAAGAAAACTTATTTTACACATTTTTTTTTTGCTTTTACCATGAAACATGTACACAGGAAAAACAACCCAGAAACAAGACGACACAGATCCTATTTATTTTTAATTATTTAATAATCTTTATATGCTATCTTCTGGACCTAAAACTAAAGTGGTTTACATTCAATTAAAAAATATAATATATAAAATTGACACTAAAGAGGGAGTTGGCCTCCATCTAATAAAGGAAAATTGGTTCTTACCTGCTAATTTTCGTTCCTGTAGTACCAAGGATCAGTCCAGACCGCTGGGTTGTGTCTCCCTTCCAGCAGATGGAGTCAGAGAAAAAAGCTGAAAGTCACCCCCCCCCTCTTAACTTGGTGTGCCACCTGTGATCCTTCAGTATAATCCATACCTAACTGCCTAACTTATGTACATGGAGGGAGTACTTTCATATGCAACTTGAGTGCTTCCCAACTTAAAGTATTCTGCAGAATGAAAAAAAACGAAATAGAACAGACTCTCCAGGCTCCATGGGCAGGCGTCTGGACTGATCCTTGGTACTACAGGAACAAAAATTAGCAGGTAAGAACCAGTTTTCCTTTCCCTGTACGTACCAGGATCAGTCCAGACCGCTGGGATGTACCCAAGCTACTATAAATGGTGTGGGACCTGGAGAGTCCCACTCCAAGAATACTGCTGTCAAAGCAGTTGACATCCAGCGCACAGACGTCCAAACGGTAATGATTAGCAAAAGAATGTAAAGATTTCCAGGTAGCTGCTCTGCAAATCTCCTGCGGCGACACAAACTGACTCTTCGCCTAAGATGCTGCCTGGGATCGGTTGAATGCGCTTTCAAACCATCCGGTACTGTGCGCCCAAGACCTATATATGCCGAAGATATGGCTTCCTTCAACCATTGGGCAATAGTGGCCTTGGTTGCCTTATGTCCCTTCTTAGGACCACGCCATAAGACAAACAGATGGTCAGACAACCAAAAAGCATTGGTTACCTCCAAATAGCAAAGCAGAATCCGCCGTATATCTAATCTTCGCAAGTCGTGAGCCTGAGGAGAATCCCGTTCCAAATCCGTGAAAGCAGGCAACTCCATGATCTGATTCAAGTGAAACCCCGACACAACCTTCGGTAGGAAGGAGGGCACCGTTCTAAGGGACACTCCCAAGTCTGAGATCCGGAGAAAAGGTTCCCTACAGGATAACGCTTGAAGTTCAGATATTCGCCTCGCCGAAGTGATAGCCACCAGGAAAATCACCTTGAGATTCAGGTCTTTCAAAGTGGCCAGTTTGAGAGGCTCAAAGGGAAGACCATACAAACCACGGAGAACCAGATTCAAACTCCAAGAAGGACACACTGGTGTAACCAGAGGGTTCAAATGTTTAGCGCCCTTCAGGAAACGTGACACATCCAGATGAGCTGCAAGAGATATCCCGTCAATCTTTCCAAGCAAACAACCCAGAGTCGCTACTTGTACCCTGAGAGAACTGCACGCCAAGCCTTTCTTCAGCCCCTCCTGCAAGTACAGCAGGATATGAACAATAGAGACGCGACGCGGGGACACATTCAACCTGCTACACCAGGCATCAAAAACTTTCCAGATGCAAACATATGCGAGCAAAGTAGACTTCTTTCGAGCCCACAGGAGGGTGGAAATAACCGAATCAGGATAGCCTTTCTTCCTCAACTGCCTCCTTTCATAAGCCAGGCCGCTAGACAAAAGCAATCCACTCGATCGAAAAATACTGGACCTTGTCATAGAAGATTCGATAGTTGACTGAGCCAGACAGGACAGTCCACCGCTAGGTTGATCAGATCTGCGAATCACGGCCTTCGCGGCCACTCTAGAGCCACAAAAATGACTGACCCTGTGTGAGCCTCTATCCTTCGTAAGACCTTGCCCACCAACAGCCAGGGAGGAAAAAGACGTAAAGCAGAGTGTCGCAAGGCCATGGGAGGACCAAAGCATCCACCCCTTCCGCCCCATGCTCCCTCCTGCAATTGAAGAACCGAGCCGCCTTCGCATTTCTCTGAGTTGCCATCAAGTCCAGTCGAGGGACGCCCCACAGACGAGTCACGAGATGCATCGCCTCCTCGGAAAGTTCCCACTCTCTGGGATCTAGGCACTGGCGACTGAGAAAATCCGCCTGAACGTTGTTGATCCCAGCTATGTGAGAAGCCACCAGGCGGACTAGATAGCACTCTGCCCAGACTATTAGTCGGCCGGACTCTGAGGCCACTGGATGACTTTTGGTTCCTCTTTGACGATTGATGTAAGCCGTTGTTGCATTGTCTGACAAAACTCGTACTGACCAATGGCTCACCAGGGGGAGAAAACTGCACAACGCCAGATGCACGGCCCTGGTTTCCAAGCAATTTATGGACCATTTCACCTGTTGACTTGTCCATCGTCCCTGTGCTGCCTGTGATTGGCAAACTGCTCCCCAGCCAGAGAGGCTGGCGTCTGTCGTCACGATCACCCACTGAGGCTCCTCCAGATCCATACCGCGCTGCAAGTGGGCCGGAATCAACCACCAATTGAGACTGGACCTGGCAGGTTCCAAGAGTGGCAATCAGATTTGGAACTCTTCCGACTTCGGATCCCAACATGAAAGTAATGCCCTCTGTAAAGGTCTCATATGAGCGAAGGCCCAAGGGACTAGCTCCAGAGTAGACGCCATAGAACCAAGCACCTGCAAGTAATCCCAGACCCGGGGTAGCGGTAGTGACAACAGCCGTCAAATCTGCGCCATTAACTTTTTGGTTCGCTCCTGCGTGAGAAAGACTTTGCCAACAGACGTGTCGAACCGAGCGCCTAAGAAGTTCAGAACTTGGGATGGGACCGACTGGCTCTTGGCGAAATTGACAATCCATTCGAGAGATTGAAGCCGGTGCAATACGGACTGAACCGCTGCCTTGCAAAGCTCCTCAGACTTTGGACGGATGAGCCAATCGTCCAGGTAGGGATGAAGCAAAATCCCCTCCCTCCTGAGGGCCACTGCTACAACCACCATTACCTTGGTGAATACTCAGGGAGTTGTCGCCAATCCGAACGGGAACGCTTGGAACTGATAATGCTCGCCCAAAATCATGAACCTGAGAAACCGCCGATACCGCTCGCAGATCCCTATGTGCAGGTATGCCTCCGTCAGGTCTAGAGAAGCCAAATATTCGCCGGAGGGGACAGCCGCAATGACTGAGCACAGAGTTTCCATGCAAAAACGGGGTACCCGAAGCATCTTGTTCACCTTCTTTAGGTCCAAAATCGGGCGGAAGGAGCCCTCCCCTTCTTGGGAACCACGAAATATATGGAATATCTGCCGGTCCTGAGCTCTTCTGGAGGGACTGAGACAATGGCTCTCAGGGCTTTCAACTGACCCAGGGTTTGATTTTCTGCTGTCCGGTTCGCATGTGACCCGCAGGGCGACATCAGAAACAGATCCCGCAATGGGTGAGCAAAATTCAAAGCGTAGCCGTGTTCGATGATGCTTAGAACCCACTGGTCCGATGTAATCTTGACCCATTCCTCGAAGTACACAGAAAAGCGGCTGTCTATCACCGAAACCGAGGAGTGGGCCAGCACACCTTCATTGCGTGGACTTAACCCAGGACAATCCCTGAGGACCCCCATCGCGGAGAGGCCTGTGGACACGAAAGGAATGAGGCCAAGACTGAGACCTCGGAGACAGCTGATAAGGAGTAAAGGAAGAGGCTCTGCCCTGCCAGAACTGCGCAGGCCCCAGAACAGAGGGCAAGCCGAACCAAAAGCCCTGGAGGTTCTAGGTTTATCCTCTGGTAACTTGTACACCTTGTTGTCCCCCAGAGATTTGATAAGGGCTTCCAGATCAACCCCGAACAAGAATTTTCCTTTAAAGGGAAGACTGTCCAACTGGGCTTTGGAGGAAACATCGGCCGACCGTTACGGAGCCACAAAAGTCTTCTAGCCGAGAATGCCGAAGCCACTGTGCAAGCAACCGCCACCTCCACTCGGTCTGCCTGCTCCGCTTCTGCAGAAGGCAACTCCTGCACCCATCAAAGGGTCGCCCGTTGCATGAGGCTACTGCACACTACCGCCCAAACGCAAAGTGCCGAGACTTCAAATATCCATTTAAGAAGTACCTCAAGCCTCTGATCTTGCAGATCCTTAAAGAGCGGCAGCTCCTGCTACGGGAATGGTCGTCCGCTTAGTGATGGCGGAGACAGCCGCGTCCACTTTTGGAACTTTAAGAACGTCCAAGGACTCTTCTGGTAGCGGATAGAGCTTTTCCATAGCCCATCCCACCTAAAGGCTGGCCTCGGGGGCCTCCCACTCCCAGGTGATTAGCTGTAGCAGCATTGGGTGAAAAGGAAAAGTTCTAAGGGGGTCCCGAAGCCCCATGAGAATGGGGTCCACCTTGGTAGGCTCCGAGCTCGGTTGCGGAGCCTCAATACCTAATTCCGCCAGTACATGAGGAATTAAAGGGTCAAGCTCCTCCCTCCATCCCTGTCTGAGATCCCTAGGAGGAGGTCCTGCGAAGGAGGATCCGAAGGATTGGAAGCTGAGGCCCCTGACTGGTCAGAAGGTGTATGGCCTTTCCTCCCTCTGGAGGCATCCAACCCCTCTGAAAGCCTAGCAACCTTTGCCTGCGGAGGCTCCGTAGCCTGCAACTCTGCCTCAGCCTCCAAAAAGGCCTTGTGCATTAAAAGCACGAATTTTGAAGAAAAAGTAGGCTGCTCCTTTAAGGCCCCCCCCCCCCCGGGGGTCAGAACTGGGAGGGGAAGCGGGCACAGGGATCCATGGTCTGACAGGGCTTAAATTCAGCGGGGAAAGCAGAGCAGGGATCTCCCCTCCCCCCCGCATCCAGCCCTATAGTGGAACGTGGTGCAGGCAAAATGGCCACCATTCCCACGCTGGAAAGGGACGGGGCAGCAGGAGGCCGGCGAGAGTGCAATTTTCTCCCTGCACTCCGAGAACGCTCTGGAACTGCTCCAGTGCTACTCCCCGACGGCCCTTCACTGCCAGGGAGGCACCTGGTGCAAAGGCCATTGCGGGAGAGCTGCACCACCAGCTCCCCACATGCCGAACACACCAAGCCCCGCGGCATCCCGGCGCGATGGTGAGCCCGACTGGGTCAAAAAATGGTGAAAATTGCCCCTCCAGAGTCCCGGGACACCTGTGCGCAGTAGGAATTAAACTGTTCGCTAAAAACAGACAATCGCGACACAGTAGGAGGCACCAGAGGAATTCTCTTCTCAGGGTGCGAGAAGAGAATTCCTGAGTAGGGGGATTAACCGGCCGACCGGTTAATCCCCCTACTCACCAGGATAAGTATTAGCTCCGGGAAGTTGGCTGTCAGGGTGTCCAACCCCAGCCGTGCCTCAACCAAGACAGGAGCCTCGAGAGGAGTAACACTGCTCACCTCCGAAAACAAAAACTTTTTTTTTCCTTCAACGAGCTTGATTTAGCCAAAGGCACAAGAATTGAGGCTCCACACCTCTTAAAGAAACACCTTGTCTTTTTTTGAAATTAAAATCTTTTTTTCTTTTTTTTTTTTTTAATAAAAGGATCAGGACCACAGGTTCTGTTCCCCTTACCTGCTGGAATCAGAGAAATACGCAGGTTCTGTCACCCTCATCTTCTGGAATCAGAGAAATACTGAAGGATCGCAGGTGGCACACCAAGTTAAGAGGGGGTGCCTTTCAGCTTTTTTCTCTGACTCCATCTGCTGGGAGGGAGACACAACCCAGTGGTCTGGATTGATCCTTGTACATATAGGGAACATCGGTTTGCAGGACAGAGGCCAAATCTAGGATCCTTATTATTAATCATTTGTAAAGCACATACCAGATGTACACAGCAGTGTACAAATAACAAATATCTTCCGAGGATAAAAAAAAAAAAGAATTCAAAGACAAATAGAAATTCTACCACCATATAAATTTTGTGCCACTTCAATACAAAAAGACACTCAAAATCACTTATTTTATAGAACCATCATTTTCAGGACTAGAAGCATCACAATAGCTTTAACAATGTATTCATTGCTGATGCCCGATAAAAAATTAGGGGCGGATTTTAAAAGCCCTGCTCGCGTAAATCCGCCCGGATTTACACGAGCAGGGCCTTGCGCGCCGGCGTGCCTATTTTCGCTAGGCCGCCGGCGCACGCAGATCCCCGGGACTCGCGTAAGTCCCGGGGTTTTCAGTCGGGGGGGTGTCGGGGGCGTGTCGGGGGCAGGGCCAATCGGTGTGGCATTTTGGGGGCGGGACGCGGCGTTTCGGGGGCGGGCCCGGGGGCGTGGTTTCAGGCCGGGGCAGTTCGGGGGCGGGCCCGGGGGCGTGGTTTCAGGCCGGGGCAGTTCGGGGGCGTGGCCGCGCCCTCCGGAACCGCCCCCGGGTCGCATCTCGGCGCGCCAGCAGCCCGCTGGCGCGCATGGATTTACGCCTCCCTCTGGGAGGCGTAAATCCGTGGAGAAAGGTAGGGGGGGGTTTAGAAAGGGCCGGGGGGGTGGGTTAGGTAGAGGAAGGGAGGGGAAGGTGAGGGGGAGGGCGAAAGCGAGTTCCCTCTGAGGCCGCTCCGATTTCGGAGCGGCCTTGGAGGGAATGGAGGCAGGCTGCGCGGCTCGGCGCTCGCCGGCTGCCCAAAATTGGCAGCCTTGCGCGCGCCGATCCTGGATTTTAGCGGCTACGCGCGTATCTACTAAAATCCAGCGTACTTTTGTTTGCACCTGGAGCGCGAACAAAAGTACGCGAACGCGCCGTTTTTAAAAATCTACCCCTTAGTGCGCTATAAAATTTATATTTTTTTTTCACATTTTTATCTTTGGTAAAAATATTTAATTTCCACATAAAATTTGTACTTTTCAGCCTGAAATTGGTCTCTAAGTTGTTCAAATTGCACTTGTAAGGATAGACTCAAACAAATTGGTTTTACATACACTTCTCAAAGTCTGTGGACCTCTATCTAAGACCCAACATGGTCTGTGTTTCGAAAGATAAAGCTTTCTGCTTCAAGAGAATCTGTGTGGTCCAAAATGAAAATCTGCCAACATCTCAAACATTAGCTCCTTGGCATGGCAAAGTATTTAGCATTGTAGGCTACTGAAATAATGGTGCTTATAATTCTGCATATGTCATCACATAATACGACAAACCTCTAACCAATCAGGAGAGCACATCAAACTTGAAAGTACATACAACTTTATCAATCACCAACAGTAGACAAACTCTTAAATATGTTTTAAGATATTCAGATAAATCCTAGAGGATAACATCAATAATCAAGAAACTGTGGCATATTTTGCAATGGAATAAAGCTTTACAAGAACTTCTGTGTTTAGCATTTCCTCAAGGCAAAAATATTAAGAACAAGTCACAAGAGTAATGCTTCCACAGTTCTCTAGGGAAACACTTCCAGTATCAGGACACTCGCGTTGTGGGAACTGTTCCCACTGCAATCAGACTATTGAAGGCAGAGAATGGCCTCCTCCAGATAAAGACTAATATTAGATTACTTTCTACCACAAATTGTTAGTCTCAATGGGTCTTTTATGTGCTCATTTGCCCATATCAATTAATGTACATAGGTCGTACTAAAAGATTTATAAAAATTCATCTCAAACATCGCAGCTTTTTAGTCACTTAAAAAAAAAAAACAAACCACACAGCTGCCCCTATTTTACAACATTATCTGGATAAATCTCATATTTTACATATTTACATTGGTTGGTCATTGAACAGGTTCCAGTTCCAGTTTGGGGAGGCAATAGGGAATCAATCAACAGGAACAGATCTGGATACATACTTTAAAAACAGTGTATCCAGGCGGACTGAAATCTGGACATCGATTAAAACTGACTAGATAAAATTAAATGAACAAGTATCATTTTGTCTGAGTTGATAAAGCATGTACTTTCGAGTTTGACGTGTTCTCCTGATTGGTTACAGATTAGTCATAATGTGTGATGTCACATACACAGAACTGTAAGTGCCACTATTTCAGCAGCCTACAATACTAAATGCCATGCCATGCCATGCCAAAGAGCTAATGTTTGATAAGATGTTAGAAATGTTCATGTTTGACAGCACAGATTCCCCTGAAGCAGAAAGTGTTATCTTTTGAAACACGGACCGTGTAGGGTCTTGGACAACACAGGTTTTGGACAGACTTCCACAGGGTTTGAGAAGTGTTAAATAAAACCAGCATAATATACATTTCAGACCAGCTATACAAGTGCAATTTAAACATCTTAGAGACCATCATCAGGCTGAGATAAAATTTTTACTTATGTGCGAATTGATAAAAATGTTTAAACAAAGATAAAAATGTTTTTAAAAGTTTGGAAATATTTTACAGGACCAATGATTATCATCGGGCATCAGCAATGAATACACTGCCATAAAAGCTATTTGAGATGCTTGTAGCCCTGAAAATGATGGTCTATAAAATGGAGAAATTACTTACCTGATAATTTCATTTTCCTTAGTGTAGACAGATGGACTCAGGACCAATGGGTATAGTGTACTCCTGATAGCAGTTGGAGACAGATCAGATTTCAATCTGACGTCAGTCCTAGTACATATACCCCTGCAGGAAGTGCTGCTCTTCAGTATTCTCCTCAAAAAGCAATTGTGGATATATGCATGACTGAATAACTTGTATAACTTGGTTAACTTGATTATCTTGAACTGGTTGAATTGGTTATAGCTGGAGACCGCCAGTGCCCTCAACCGAGAAACGTCGACACCCGGTATGATGAGTGTCCTAATTGGGGGGGGGAGCATAGCTTACCCGTGAATACCTCGCTCTCGGGGATGTAGCCAGAGGATTCCATGAGTGACGGCAACCGTGGGTGGAATGCTGAGTCCGTCTACACTAAGGAAAACGAAATTATCAGGTAAGTAATTTCTCCATTTCCTAGCGTGTAGCAGATGGACTCAGGACCAATGGGATGTATAAAAGCTACTCCCTAACCGGGCGGGAGGCTGCCCGTGGTCCACTTAGTACTACCCTTGCGAATGCTGTGTCCTCCCAAGCCTGCACAACCAGGCGGTAGAACCTAGAGAAGGTGTGGATGGAGGACCATGTCGCTGCCCGACATATGTCGGCGGGCGACAGCATCTTGGTTTCTGCCCAGGACACTGCCTGGGCTCTAGTGGAATGGGCCTTGACTTGCAAAGGCAGCGGCTTGCCTACTTCTACGTAGGCCGCTTTGATAACTTCTTTGATCCAGCGGGCTATGGTTGCCTGCGAAGCCACTTCCCCTTGCTTCTTCCCGCTGTGAAGGACGAATAAATGGTCCGTCTTCTGTATGGATTCCGACCTTTCCAAGTATCGGACTAGGAGTCTGCCGACATTGAGGTGGCGCAGGTGGCGAGATTCTTCCGAATCCTTATGCTCATCTGGCGATGGAAGTGAGATGGTTTGGTTGAGATGGAAGTGGGAAACCACTTTGGGGAGGAAGGACGGGACCATGCATAACTGGATGGTTCCCGAGTGAGTCAGAGGAATGGCTCCCGGCAGGACAGTGCTTGTAGCTGGCCTCTCACCCGGGAGACATCCAGGTGAGAGGCCAGGCTACTGACCTTACTCTTGGTTCCGTAGCATGACAATACAGCCACCTATACCTTGATGGAGTTGAGGGATAATCCTTTCTGTAGACCGTTCTGCAGGAATTCCAAAATCATGGGAATTTTAACTGAGCGTGGGATGATGTCGCGATCCTCACACCAGGCTTTGAATACTCTCCAAATCCTTATGTATGTTAGGGATGTGGAGAACTTGCGTGCTCGGAGCAGGGTGACAATTACTGCCCCCGAGTATCCGCTCTCTCAGGCGAGTCCTCTCAATGGCCAGGCCATAAGAGAGAATTGAGCTGGGTTCTAGTGGAGGATCGGCCGTTGTTGGAGCAGGTCCCTGTGTGGTGGGGTAGCGGGAGAGGGCTCCCTGTCAGTAGCCTTCACATGTCTGAGTACCACGGCCTTCTTGGCCAGTCTGGGGCCACTAGAAGTACTGGTCCCTTGTGGTGTTCTATCTTGTGGATGACTGCGCCCAATAGAGGCCACGGTGGGAAGACGTATAAGAGTTTCTTGTGGCCAGGTCTGTACCAGGGCATCGATTCCCTGGGACTGAGGTTCCCGTTTGTGGCTGAAGAAGCTGGGCACTTGGGTGTTGGACCGGTTTGCCAGGAGGTCCATGGTTGGTGTTCTCCAGTGGCTTACTATCAACTGGAACGCTGTGGTTGATAGTCTCCATTCTCCTGGGTCTAGAATTTCTCTGCTGAGGTAATCTGCACTGACGTTGTCTTTCCCCGTGATGTGGACTGCCGAGATCTCTTGAATGTTCGCTTCCGTCCATGACATTAGGGGGTCTATTTCCAGAGACACCTGTTGGCTTCTGGTTCCTCCCTGACGGTTGATGTAGGCTACTGTTGTGGCGTTGTCCAACATGACTGACTAATTTGCCCCGTAGTCTGTGACCAAACTATAGGCAGGCTAGTCTGACTGCCCGTGCTTCTAGTCGGTTGATGTTCCATCTCGACTCTTCTTTGTTCCATTGCCCCTGAGCAGTCAGCTCCTGGCAGTGTGCTACTCATCCTTGTAGGCTGGCGGCCGTAGTGAGCAGTATCCAAGTCGGTGAGGATAGCCTCACTCCCTGGCTCAGATGGCCTTCTTGTAGCCACCATCATAGTTTGTTTGGGAGCTGGAGGCAAATGGTGTAGTTCTGGGACAGCGGGTTCCATCGTGACAGTAGGGAGCGCTGTAGGGGTCTCATGTGAGCTCTTGCCCATGGCACTACTTCCAATGTGGATGCCATGAGACCGAAGCTCATGCTGTGGGACGAAGCTCATTCAACAGGGTTCGCAACTGGGTCATCAGTCTTGATCTCCTTGTCGGTGTCAGTATGACCTTGTCTAGTGTGGTGATGAACCAGACTCCCAGGTATTCCAGAGATTGGGAGGGTTGCAGACAGCTCTTGTTTGTGTTGACCACCCACCCGAGGCTCTCCAGTAGAGTTTTGACTCTGTTGGTCGCCTGGTGACTTTCCTCTGGGGATTTCGCCCTGATCAGCCAATCGTCCAGATAAGGGTGTACGAGGATTCCTTCCTTCCTCAGCATTGCTGCCACTACCACCATGATTTTGGTGAACATCCGAGGTGGTGTGGCTAACCCGAATGGTAGTGCCCGGAACTGGTAGTGGTGGTCCAGGATCATGAAGCGTAGAAAACGCTGATGCTCTTGATGGACCAGAATGTGTAGGTAGGCTTCCGGCAGATCCAGGGATGTAAGGAACTCTCCCGGTTGTATCGCCCTTATTACCGAGCGCAGGGTTTCCATGCGGAAGCGAGGAATCTTCAGGTGGCGGTTGACCAACTTGCGGTCCAGTATGGGCCATAATGTTCCTTCTTTCTTGGGAACGATAAAATAGATGGAATAATGTCCAGTATTTGTTTGTTGTGCGGGTACCGGCGTTATGGCCTCTAAGGCCAGTAATCTGGTCAGTGTAGCCTCCACTGCCATCCTCTTGGAAGGATCGTGACAGGGGAAAACCACAAACTTGTCCGGAGAAAGGTGGGGGAAATCCAGGTAATATCCTTCTCGGATGATGGCTAGGATCCACTTGTCTGAAGTTCTCTCGACCCATCTTTGGTACATTAGGGCAAGTCTGCCCCCTATGGCTTCTTCCTTTGGACAGGTCGGCTAATTTTCATTGTGGGGTGCGGCTGTTCCGAAAGGACTGGTTCCTGCCTGCGGGGCAAGCCACTTGATATGTGCTTCTGTATGGGCTGAAGCGCTGTGATCCTCTGCCCCTAGAAGTTCAGGGGAAAGGTTGCTGGTTTCTCTTATTCCTGTCCTCCGGTAGCCGCAGCAGTGGGGATTCACCCCATTTGTTGGCTAGCTTCTCTAGTTCGCTTCCGAACAGAAGGGTTCCCTTGAAGGGCATCCTTGTGAGTCTCGTTTTGGACGATGCATCGGCCGACCAGCTTCGGAGCCAGAGTTGTCTTCTGGCCGTCACTGTGGATGACATGCCTCTAGCTGTGGTGCGCACCAGATCCGAAGCAGCATCCATAAGGAATGACACTGCTGGTTCCAGGGCTTCCCCGGGAGCGTTGTTCCTGGTCTGTGATAAGCAGGTGTGTGTCACCATTGCACAGCAGGCCACGATCTGCAGAGACATAGTGGAGACGTCAAAAGACTGTTTGAGGATGGATTCCAGACGTCTGTCTTGAGCATCCTTGAGTGCTGCTCCTCCCTCAACTGGGATAGTAGTGCGTTTCGAGACCGCGCAGACTATGGCATCCACTTTCAGACATACCAGGAGATCTTTGGCCGTGGGATCCAGAGGGTACATGGCTGCCAGGGCACGCCCCCCTTTGAATGTGGTTTCTGGGGCTTCCCATTCCAGGTCAATTAACTGCTGGATGGCTTATAACAGTGGGAAATGACGAGAGGTCTGACGGAGTCCCTCTAGGAGGGGATTCGTCTTAGTTTCCCCCGAGGCACTTGTGCCCGGGATAGCGAGCTCTTTCAAGCTGTGTGTGACCAGGTCTGGAAGCTAGTCCTTGGTGAAGAAGCGCCTCATGGTTCGGTGAGGTTCGGTCCCTGGGGGGAGTTCCCCTTCCTCCAGGGGTTCTGAATCCTCATCTGAGTTGTCTGTGTCCCCGAAGGTGGAGCTTCTGGGCGGTGGAAGTACTTCCCTGGGCATAGAGGGTCCCGGGATGTTGAGGTCCTCTGGCGGAGGCTGTGGTCATATTATTGGAGGCCCCAGCTGCATGTGGACGAAGATATGCAGGCCTTAGAGAATTCCACCCAGGAGATAGATGCTGGGTCTAAATTGAGAGGCGCAGTGTCCCTGGGGAGCCCCGTTTGAGGGAGGCTCCCACTGGGGGATGCTAGGTCCGGCGTACTGTTCGAGAAGCTGGAACCCGGTACCGGCTGGGGACGACCATGGGCTGTATCCCCCTGGGCCTTCTCGCACTATATATACAAGGCCGTGGCCTCCTCATGTTGCGCAGTTCTGATGTGGCATGCTGGGCAAAGGCCTTGAGCTTCTTCTCCGGTGGTGCCATGACTTGTGCGCATAAAATACAGGGTCCGGATAGCTTAGTTATGCGCTCCGGCGTGTCGAAGTTGTGTGCGCACAGAGAGATGTGTGTGCTGTTGTGCGCACAAACAGGAGTTATGCGCTCGGCCCAGAAAGCATGTAGCTATGTGCGTTCCTTGTGCGCACGGTACTTGGGTGCGCGACATTGTGCGCACATGGTATTTGTGCGCACGGCTTGCCTCTGTGCGCATGGGTCGGGGTGATGGACAGGGTGGTGAACAGGTCAAGATGGTGAAGGCGACCACCCGGACAATATGGCGACCACCTCTGAGGGTCTTCATGTGGGAGGACCCTCTGATCTGACCGGGGTCTGGCCCTACTAGGGCTGATCAACCCAGTACCCCCCGAAAACCTACCCCAAACCCACCCTGCACACGCCGAGCCTATTTTGTATAGGCTCGGTGGCGCGTGCAAGCCCCGGGACGCGCGTAAGTCCCAGGGCTTGCATGGAGGGGCGTGTCGGGGGGCGTGCTGCAAGTGATACGGCGTTTCGGGGGCGGGCCCGGGGGCGTGGCACCGGCCCGGGGGCATGGTCGAGGCCTCTGGATCAGCCCCTGGGTCGGGTGATGGTGCGCCAGCAGCCAGCTGGCGCACGCAGATTTACGCCTGCTTTCCGCAAGCATAAATCTGCCAACAAAGGTAGGGGGGTGGAAAGAAAGTTCCCTCCGCCTCGGAGGGAACAGGCAGCGCGTGCCGGGCTCGGCGCACGCAGGTTGCACAAATATGCACCTCCTTGCGCGCGCTGACCCCGGATTTTATAAGATACGCACGGCTACGTGTGTATCTTATAAAATCCAGCGTACTTTTATTCGCGCCTGGTGCATGAACAAAAGTACGCCCGCGCGTACATTTATAAAATCTACCCCACTATGTTTAGTATATACAAGAGGCCTTACCATGCATATTAAAGTTTATTATATAAGAACGTTTTGTTACAACAGATGTACCTGCTGATTTGACATATATTTCCCTTGGTTCAAAACAAGACCAGAAGCTGCAGTGTGTTTTATTACAGTACAGTACATCAATCTGGAATGGTAAAAATCAGTATTTTTCTGCTTTGAACAACTTTGACATGTTTTCTCTTACCATTACTACTCCTTTGATAAGGCTGAAAATTATGAAAGGTGCATGCACAAATTATGCTAAAGCTGTGAGTCCAAAGATGATCACAAGTTATTATATTATAAATAAAACGTACAGTCCTAAAACAGTATATTTTTTCATTAGCTCATTAACTTCTACAAAGGTTTTCACAGAAACGCATATTTGAAAAAAAAAAAAAAATTCCACACAATTGGAAACAAATCTTTGCATCATATTCTGCTTATACTCCACTAAAAAGGTTTTCTAAAAGAAACATTTAAAATACCTTTATCTGCTTCTGCCAAAGATGAGATAAAATTGGTCAAAAATTTCTGTAACTTCATTCCTAGAGGAGGACAAGTTCCAATCAACTGGCCAGGAGACCTTTAATATAAGAAAAACAAGCTGCTAGAACAAACATTTCCATTTAAAAGGCAAAAAGACAAGTTGCTCCCAGTTGAACTGGACCAAGAACTCCACTGATTGGGTGACAAGAGAATAAGATTAGGAGAGAGCACTGGATGCAGTTTACTTAAGTTTTAATAAAGCCTCCAACAGTGATGTAAAATATTGAACTGCTCAATGGTTAATTAGCAAGTAACCTCTTTCCATGTAGTCCATTTAAGTTTTCAATGTTAGCTAGCTCTATCTGCTGTGAGGACAGATGGGAGCGAGTAGGGCTCGCAGATGACTTCAATGCTTCCTGGTTTACCCTCAAGCCAGCTCTAGGTCAAAATTCACTCCCCCCCCAATTGATGGCACCACCCAGGGCCTCTCTTCGTTCATGGTCGGATGGGTGATCCTGGCGGTGCCCGGGATGACCCACCCAATGCACCTTATCCGGATGTTGGTTCTGGGCTGCATGGCTCCTGTGGTCATCTTGCACGTTGAGGCAAGCTAGGTCGCTACTAACCAGACTAGGGAGATCAGCAGCTCCAGGCCCATCACTCCCATCATTATAACCATTATAAATTTAAGTTGTTTAGAGTGATTCAAATATTTACATTCATAGTCTCTAACCCTGTTCCACACAAGGCATTCAGCCTAGACAGCCTAAGTTCCACAGAGGTAAAAAGGGAGAAACTGGCTGAATAAGAGAACACAGTGTTAAACTGAACTCAATCCAAAGAGGGCAGCAGCCAGTGAAGTGCCAAGGACAAGACTAGAAATTTAAAGGTAGTGAGTGACTAGCCAGTACCGCACCATCGTTGTAGAGTAGGCAACCACAGAGTGAAGGATCACACAGGAAACACTTTTTTCAAGTGCTGCGTTCCTTCCCCCTCCATCCCTTGCTGTGCACATTGCAACATATGAGGGAAAAGACAGCATGAGACCAAGTTCAAAAGGGAAAGGAATGGGGAGGCAGCAAAGGAGGCAAGAGGTGGGGAGAGAATTGCAGGAGGCTACACTACTACAGGGTAAGAAGAGTAGCACAAGCAAATCTGAGGAAGGTTAAGACAAGATATAGAGGAGAAGGAAGGGAGAAATGTGGTAGGAAGAAGGAAAAATCTAGGCGAGAAAACAAGGCATTATTCTGTTTTCTGGGACACATGAAAGTACCAGAAATTGCCTCCTAGTCCTTCGGATAGTAGAAAGACTAGGGGGCACTCCATGAAGTTAGCATGTGGCACATTTAAAACTAATCGGAGAAAGTTCTTTTTCACTCAATGCACAATTAAACTCTGGAATTTGTTGCCAGGGGTTGTGGTTAGTGCAGTTAGTATAGCTGGGTTTAAAAAAGGATTGGATAAGTTCTTGTAGGAGAAGTCCATTACCTGCTATTAATCAAGCTGACCTAGAAAATAGCCACTGCTATTACTAGACACAGTAACATGGAATAGACTTAGTTTTTGGGTCATTGTCAGGTACTTATAGCCTGGATTGGCCACTGTTGGAAACAGGATGCTGGGCTTGATGGACCCTTCGTCTGATCCAGTATGGAATGCTCTTATGTAATGTTTCTTTTGTGCGTAGGTGATACAAACAAGGTGGAGATCTACTTGTTTCCTTCACCTTACCATGCCAATGGTACTTGCCTCACAAAAAACACACATTTGAGGCACTATTATGTGTATCAGAAAACCTTGATCAACTTTCCTTTCTTTCCACCAGCTAAGCTGGCAAGTAATTTTTTTTTCTGGTTAGAGCAGCAGCTGGATCTGCGCTTTCATGAGCAATAATACAGAAAAGTTAGAAGGAAAGGTGAGCGTTTCTGCAGATAATACCAAGATATACATCAGTGTTAATCCCTGAAAGGTGAAGATAAAATATGAGGAGGATCAAGAAAAGGCAGATGAGTGGTCAAGAGTGGCAATTTTATTTAATACAAAAATATAAAAAGTCATTAAAAAAAAAATTTTTCACTTTATTTATTGCACTTTGATCCTGCTTTTTCAGTATTAACTCAAAGCGGTCACAGACTGCCAACACAATAAAATAAAATATTTACAAATAAATGGCCATAAGCCCTAACATACTGTAATAAACAAACTCCAATTAAAATAGGAACTTAAAATATTATAAACTGCAATAGCTTCAATTTTCTCTCCACTCCCTGCCCCATAGAACTGATCCCTAACACCAGAGCCCAACCTAACTTTTCAAGAGAAGGGCCACAGAGGATATTTCAAATCACTGAGAAAAAGGGTGGGTGGAGGGGGAGACAGATCCCTCCAAGTTTGCTGAATGTGTGTAGCGGGAGGGGGGGGGTGGAAGGAGGAAGGGGCCATGCCCGGCACTTTCAATGATTTGAAATGCTAGGAAAGCGAGGAGGAAGGGAGGCAAAGTTCCCAGGGTATGACAGATAGTATCAGTAATATTTTTTAATTTCTTGGAGGCTAGTAACCCTAATTCCCATGGGGAATATTTTTTATATTTTTATATTTTCTTTATCTTGTTGCCTCGTTAGATATACACAAGAACTTCAAGTTTCATTACGTTGCATTGTTAAAGATATGTTTCACTGTAAGAAATAAGTAACCCCCCTGCTTATTTCCATTTCATTATCTGTAAACCGATGTGACATCATTGATCTAATGTCGGTATAAATAAATAAATAGTGGGGGGGAATTCACTAAATCCCCCTCTCACTCATCCCTTTCTCTATTTCATTCAACCCTCTTCCCTCACTTACCTCCTTTCCCTTCTCTTCAACCTCCTCTTCATTCTTACTTCCCCCTCCCCTTTCCCTCCCTCCCCTCTTCTTCTTTCACTTGGACTTCTTCCTGCTTTCATTCTCACTCACCTCTCCCCCTCCCTTCCCACACTTTTCCCTACTCTTAACTTTCCTGGTCCTGCAGGGCCCCCAAAGGAGACATCCTAGCCCCTTCTGACTTCCAGGGTATATATCCCATCCCCTCCCTTATCTGGAACTCTTCCTAGAAGGACCACCATGTCAGATACAGAAATTAACACCAAAGAAATGGGGATAAGTTACAGTAACCAACATGCCACAATCCGAACAGGACATCAATAAAGTAGAACTACCCACATTGCCAAATCCAACAACATCCAACTACCGGAGTTAAACAGACTGGGGCGGATTTTAAAAGGCCCGCGCGCGCCGGCGCGCCTATTTTGCATAGGCCGCTGGAGCGCGTAAAGCCCTGGGACGCGCGTAAGTCCCGGGGCTTTCGAAAAGGGGTGGGAGGGGGCGTGTCCGGGGCGTTCCCGAAATGACGCAGCGTTTCGGGGGCGGGCCCGGGGGCGTGGTGCCGGCCCGGGGGCGTGGTCGAGGCCTCCGGACCAGCCCCCGGGACCAGAGGACGGAGCGGGGCTGCCGGCCGACGCGCCTGCTGCGCGAACAAAAGTACGCGCTCGTGTATCCTTTGAAGATCTACCTCACTATGAATAACAGCAAGAAGGCCGCAGCAAAAATAAACGACACTCACTTATCTAATGGTAAAAGCTTCTGTGCTGTAAGGGGCGGATTTTAAAACGAGCGCTAATAGCCTACTTTTGTTTGCGCTCCAGGCGCAAACAAAAGTACGCTGGATTTTAGTAGATACGCGCGGAGCCACGCGTATCCGCTAAAATCCTGGATCGGCGCGCGCAAGGCTATCGATTTCGTATAGCCGGCGCGCGCCGAGCCGCGCAGCCTACTCCCGTTCCCTCCAAGGCCGCTCCGAAATCGGAGCGGCCTCGGAGGAACTTTCCTTTGCCCTCCCCTCACCTTCCCCTCCCTTCCCCTACCTAACCCACCCGCCCGGCCCTGTCTAAACCCCCCCCTTACCTTTGTCGGGGGATTTACGCCTCCCAGAGGGAGGCGTAAATCCCCGCGCATCAGCGGGCCTCCTGCGCGCCGGGACGCGACCTGGGGGCGGGTCCGGAGGGCGCGGCCACGCCCCCGGGCCGCCCCGGGCCGTAGCCACGCCCCCGGAACGCTCCCGACACGCCCCAAAAACGCTGCACGGTTCGGGCCCGCCCCCGACATGCCCCCCCCGAAAACCCCGGGACTTACGCGAGTCCCGGGGCTCTGTAAAATAGGCTTCCCGGCGCGCAGGGCCCTGCTCGCGTAAATCCGCCCGGTTTTGGGCGGATTTACGCGAGCAGGGCTCTGAAAATCCGCCCCTAAGTGTAAAACAAGGGTACAATGTCAAAAATACAGAGAAACATTTATAATGAAACCTCTGTCAAGTTAAATTATCTGTATACAGTACCAGGAGACAAGCACAGTATAATTTCTTAACTCAAACTCTGTTTAAATAAGAAATCTTTCAGTGATTTTTTTTAAATGACTGCATGCAAATCATAGTGTTCAGGTAGGGTATTCCAGAACCGAAGTCTTGTCACAGAAAAAAAGCTCTGTCACAAGTTTCAACAAAATGGATAAAGCATGGGGAAGGCACGACTAACGGGACGCGGTGAGCAGACCTTAATACTTGTGTTCGGGTATAGATATGTAAAATAACTCTGATCCAAGGAGATGAATTATTACCTAAAACTTTATGAAGGAGCAAAACCATTGTGTATTTGATCATCCACTGGACTAGTAGCCAATGGCAGGAGTAAGGAACAGGAGTAATGTGATCTCTAATGCTGTTACCCGTCAAAATGCACACACCTAAGTTCTGAACAATCTGCAATGATCTGAAGTCATTTGCTGATAGCTGGATAAAGACTCCAGTTACAACAGTCCATCCCAGTAAGAATAAGGACTTGGAGCACTGTACAAAAATCACGATGATTCAGTAACAGCTTTATCCTGTGGAGCATGCATAGCTTAAAAAATGCATTCCTCACCGGGTCTTTCTGTGGGTACACACAGATAAATCAGACTTTAAAAGTAAACTCAGATTTCACGTGTGTTAAAATAGGTATCTAACAACCATTAAAGACAAAAGCAGAGAGGAAATCGGCTCAGAATGATCACCTCAGTTTTGTCAACACTGATCACCAAATTGCTATAATATAACCAACACTGAGTACTGCTTTGCGGATGGAAACAAGATTGAAGATTATGGACCAATGCAAAGTTAGACCAAAAAACTGAATGTTGTCAACGTACAGTTTATAGTTTACCCAAGCCAGAGAGCAGTTTACATAAAGGAAGGTGGTGGTGGTGGTGGGGGGGGGGGGGGGGGGTTATACAATACAGCCAACAAGAATGACCCCTCGGAAATTCTGTGGAAATTGCCTTCCAGGCTAGGGACCAATTCTAACTTGTTGCACTCAACCAGTCAAATAAGATGAAAATCTCTCTCAGTAAAATGCTGAACACACCATCACTACTCAAGACGAGACAGTAGGATTTGTTGATTTAGGGTATTAAAAGCAGCAGAGATATCAAGGACCATGATGTAGTTTAACCCACTATCACAGACATAAGAACATAAGAAATTGCCATGCTGGGTCAGACCAAGGGTCCATCAAGCCTAGCATCCTGTTTCCAACAGAGGCCAAAACCAGGCCACAAAAACCTGGCAATTACCCAAACACTAAGAAGATCCCATGCTACTGATGCAATTAATAGCAGTGGCTATTCCCTAAGTAAAATTGATTAATAGCCATTAATGGACTTCTCCTCCAAGAACTTATCCAAACCTATTTTGAACCCAGCTACACTAACTGCACTAACCACATCCTCTGGCAACAAATTCCAGAGCTTTATTGTGCGTTGAGTGAAAAAGAATTTTCTCCGATTAGTCTTAAATGTGCTACTTGCTAACTTCATGGAATACCCTCTAGTCCTTCTATTATTCGAAAGTGAAAATAACCGAGTCACATCTACTCGTTCAAGACCTCTCATGATCTTAAAGACCTCTATCATATCCCCCCTCAGCCGTCTCTTCTCCAAGCTGAACAAGCCCTAACCTCTTCAACCTTTCATCATAGGGAAGCTGTTCCATCCCCTTTATCATTTTGGTTGCCCTTCTCTGTCCCTTCTCCATCGCAACTATATCTTTTTTGAGATGCGGTGACCAGAACTGTACACAGTATTCAAGGTGTGGTCTCACCATGGAGCGATATAGAGGCATTATGACATTTTCCGTTCTATTAACCATTCCCTTCCTAATAATTCCTAACATTCTATTTGCTTTTATGACTGCTGCAGCACCCTGAGCCAACGATTTTAAAGTATTATCCACTATGATGCCTAGATCTTTTTCCTGGGTAGTAGCTCCTAATATGGAACCTAACATCGTGTAACTACAGCAATGGTTATTTTTCCCTATATGCAACACCTTGCACTTGTCCACATTAAATTTCATCTGCCATTTGGATGTCCAATGTTCAAGTCTTGCAAGGTCCTCCTGTAATGTATCACAGTCTGCTTGTGATTTAACTACTCTGAATAATTTTGTATCATCCGCAAATTTCATAACCTCACTCGTCGTATTCCTTTCCAGATCA
The DNA here is from genome assembly GCF_901001135.1 of Rhinatrema bivittatum. Taxonomy (NCBI): domain Eukaryota; kingdom Metazoa; phylum Chordata; class Amphibia; order Gymnophiona; family Rhinatrematidae; genus Rhinatrema; species Rhinatrema bivittatum. The sequence continues at coordinate 158,830,481 of NC_042617.1, forward strand.
TTTATATATATATTGAAAAGCACCGGTCCAAGTACAGATCCCTGAGGCACTCCACGTTTACCCTTTTCCACTGAGAAAATTGACCATTTAATCCTACTCTCTGTTTCCTGTCTTTTAACCAGCTTGTAATCCACGAAAGGACATCGCCTCCTATCCCATGACTTTTTAGTTTTTGTAGAAGCCTCTCATGAGGGACTTTGTCAAACTCCTTCTGAAAATCCAAATACACTACATCTACTGGTTCACCTTTATCCACATGTTTATTAACCCCTTCAAAAATGGCATCTAAACTAGACAAGAGTTTTTATATGCTGAATAATTTATGGAACCCAAAATGATGTTGGGTAAAGATTGCATGTTCTTCTACAAAGTCAGTCTGTTGATTCAAAACAATGATTTTGATAAACTTGGATAAAAAGAGTAAGGATGAAATGGGATGGTAATAATTAGCTAAAATGGAAGGGGGGGGGGGGGAAAAATCAGAAAATTTTTATTTAAATTGAACAAATACTTGCTTCAAGTTAGTAGGCAAGAAGAAATAAAGCCACTGATGTCATCTCATAGCATTTTAAGCAATACAGTTGCATACAGGTTTGGTGGGCAATATGAAATATTATTATTTACGATTCTTTGAATGACTTGAATGACTTGAATTTCCCCCAGGATTAGATCCTGGGGGAAATTTGTTTCATATATTTGTCACTTTAATAGAGAAGAACTTAAAATCTTCGCAATGCAATATTCTGAGTGCTACCTAAATTCTCAACATTGCTGGGAAGATATTTCACACTTCCTGGGAATTCCCAAGACCTGTTCCCAGCTGATTGGATCTTTCAAGAACAAATAAGCCTTCTTGGCCTTGTCAGTCATGATCCTATACCTAGTTTGGGATAGTCTATATTACTCCAGAGGAGACTAAGAATAGTATGTTCGCCAATGGTGCACTAGTCACAGAGCTTGCTTCGCATCTTTTAAAGCAGAGGTAAATCAGGGTGCATTGCTCAAGTGCCATGGAGAGAATTGATTCAATGGTGGTACCTCATCAACAGCATTCTGTAAAACAAGTACTAAGCGTCTGTGGCAGCTCATAAATAAATGGGATTCAGATTGGAAAGGCCAGTATGCAGACAAGCCCGAAACTAGTTAACCTCAATATGTTATTTGAAGACAATTAGCACCTTCCCAAAACCAGCAGCCCTTTAACTGGCACCAATAATTTTAGAGACTGAGGAATGGAGACTGAATTACCCTCTCAAGTTTAGAGATGGCCCCTCCAGAGCAGGGCTGAGGTACTTTCACAGGGCACTATGGGGACATCTACACTGCATACCTATTCTGTGGATAAACACAGGGCTTCAAGCCAATGCACTGTGCACAGTGGGTCTAAATTTGGATACTCCAATCTGAGGTGTGCTGCAGAACTGAGGCACAGAGATCTAGAGATGGAAGGAAGATGGATGCTGTTAACATGGTAGCCCCTGTCAGAAACAGCATGGAGGGTATACCCCAGAAGTAGCATTCCTCCAGCCCTCAGGGTCAGCAAGTGAGCTACCTAGGCATGCTGTCTGGAGAAGCAAAAGTGGCAGAGACTACTAAGGGTGAGAAAAGAATAGAAGAAAAAAAAACAAAGACATAAAAAGAAGAGGGGAAATTCTATTTCCAGTGCTGTCTGTCATGTACCTCTTTTTAAACACCATAAATCACTAGAAAATTTGTATTGAAACATACTGTATATTCAGCAGCATAAGATAGGTGCAGTTATCTTTTACACAGACTTAATTTACATTTTAGCAGCATACTTAAATACTGGTTAGCCATGTTCCAAGAAGGTGCACACAAGAGAAATTACAATATATGGATGAAACCAATTTCCTTTACCTATATACAAAAGAACTGTATAAAACAAAAAAACAAACAAAAAAAACTGTTTACCTGCTATAAAGGGAGCTTTCTGCAATTGCATCCATTAATGGTCCTACAACAAACTATGGAGAAAGACATTATGCAAATTAATCACATTATAAATACATGACTACTAAGGAAAAACCTGAGAAAGAAACAAACAAGTGCATATCTTACATAGTAACATACTAGGTGAGAGCAGAAAGGCCAACCACTCTATCCAGTCTGCCCAGTTATTGTCATCAATGCTGCAAGGATATATCTTAGTTGCCAGTCACAAGAGTGTGACCGCTTGTAAAATCTTCAGTTTTTGTCATCCTGCTCATTTGTAGTCTACCATCTCAGGCAGGAGCCCACACTTAGCTCACACCCAGCACTCCCTCCCTTCCCATGTCTAACCACAAGGTTCTGTAATAATCTAAAAACAGTGTAACCTGCCAGATGGATTCAGTTATCTGACCATCTTTTTCTGCTATAACTTCAGGTTATTACTGTACTTGCAACCTACCAAAACAGATCCAACTGCTGCTTTAATCCTATCATTGCAGCCTGCGTTTCTACTGGATCTTCTAACATTTTATATTAGAAGTATTTTCCATTCAGTTTGTTAATGAATTATTTATGTACGGCACTAGAACCGCACACCATTTGGTCATGCTTCTGTCATCTCTTCATTTTTTGCAACCAAGGATCCTATGCCCAATATTCCCTGTAAGCTGTGTAGACAGGTCATGAAAAGAAGTGCACAGAAGAAACATAGGACACAAAGGAAACTAGAATGGTGTTTTAAAAGAGCACTGCACACAAATATATGTACAATATGCTGTACATGAGAATATTTTTGTGCATACAGCCCAAAACAAATTAGCGGATACGTTGCCCATGCCCTCTTACTGTTTGACATCCTCCGCTCTCTCGAAGAGTGCTGCATACTTTTTTCACAAAAAAGGGAATGGATATATTTCCCAACACTGTTTCTGGGTCTACCGCTTTCGAGTCTTATTCCATAAGCCCTTGCCCTAGAACTTCCCCCTCCACACGTTTTCATATTACACTATATCAGATTCCAGTCAAAAAAGAAATCCCGAAGAAGTTTGGCCTTTTCCAGCAAAAAACAATGAACTGCAGTCCTATCAGTCTAATACTCTAAGAGCAAGTCCTTCAGCATCTCTTATAAAAATCTGAACAAAGAAAGGCGTTATTTCTGAAGTCATGACCCCAATATGGATCTAAGTAAACTGGTGTGCTACTGTAGTGACTTATCGGAAATATCAAATTGATGCATTGAAGCTTGCCAATACAGCAATGTCTTATCATTTGGAATATGTTTTGTGAATTGTGTCTATGTGCTCTTGAGGTAATTGAGTGATTGGGCACTTTGGCATGGATGTCTAATTAGTTGTACGTCTTGTCTGGTCTACACATTTGAACACGCTGATGCCAGTTAAGAAACAATTGTGTCACTTTTCAAATAGCAATATTGTTCTCTTTCATTCTGCAACAGCAACATTGCATCCAGGTTCATAGTCTTTACAAACACATTGGGCCTGATTTTAAAAAGCATTTACTCGAGTAAAAACCAGGTTTACTGGAGTAAATTCACTTTACTTGAGTAAGTGGGTTTTTGAAAATTGCTACAATATATGCCATTGACTTGTCTATAGGATTTACTCACATAAGTGCACTTTACTTGAGTAAATGGCTTTTGAAAATTGCTACAATAGTAGCTACATTTACGCATGTAACTCCTTTTGAAAATTACCCCCATTGTATTTAATTGATAGAGCTGGTACTATTATTGATCTACATATTTAAGCGATTTTCAGTGAATGTCAAAAAAATCTTTTTGTCAAATTATAGTTTGCTCATGATTCGCTATTTCTTGTCTGTATAAGTTTTGTCTGATGTAGTATATTAAACAATTTTGGTGTGTACTATTTGGAGTCTGTTGTTTTTAATTAAGGTAGTAATTAATAAAGTTTTTTTCAATAATCTTTTTATGTATTTATCATTAGTGTTCCTCTCCCATCATTTGAGATTTGTTTTGGTGTGGGGGTTTTTTTTTTTTTAGCACTTTATCTGATATTTAGCCCATGTTTGTTTTTACTATATATACATACATACACACACACACACGCACATATATACATACACTAGTGGGCACTCCATGAAGTTAGCAAGTAGTTCATTTAAAACAAATTGAAGAAAATTCTTTTTTACTCAGCGCATAATAAAGCTCCGAATTCATTGCCAGAGGATGTGGTTACAGCAGTTAGTGTAGCTGGGTTTAAAAAAGGTTTGGATAAATTCCTAGGGGGTAAATCCTGAAACTGCTATTAATTATTAAGCAATAGTGGCTTGAGATTTAATGTTTGGGTACTTGCCAGGTACTTGTGACTTGTATTGGTCACTGTTGGAAACAGGATACTGGGCTTGATGGACCCTTGGTCTGACCCAGTATGGCAATTATTATGTTCTTATTTTCTTATGAAAAGGAAGAAACTGCCAGGCCAAAAAAAAAGTATTTTGCTTCATACATACATATATACACAAACTTTTCCTTACCCTTTCGTCCCACCATAAAAGTTGCTCTTCTGATTTCCTTCCTTGTTCACTAAGAATCCTCACTGACCAACAGCACTTAAAGTAATGTCTGCCTGCTAGTTTTCTCACCTATCAACATGAGGCATGAGGTCCTCCTCATACCTTAAAAATTAAAAAAGCAGAGGGATCCCAGGAAAAGCCCTGAAAGGGCACATTTTAAAAACTTTTACACTTTTTAACTAAGCCAAATCCACTCTCCTTTCAGCAGTTTGGGAAGATCCATCTCCAAGAAATGGTGAGCTTTACAGCTCTTAAATTAAAAAAAGGAAAATTGGTTCTTACCTGCTAATTTTCGTTCCTGTAGTACCACGGATCAGTCCAGACACCTGGGTTCGTCTCCCTCTGTCAGCAGATGGAGACAGAGAAAAAAAACCTCGCTGACACCGTATCTAAGCAACCGTGCCACCTGCAGTTCGTCAGTATATATCTATATCAAAGCAGATAATAGCAAAAAATATGGAACCATTAAACAACAATTAATAAGAACATGGAATGCAACAGAGAACAATCTTACAGCCGAGCAGATGACTCTCCCCTTAATACAACCCCCTTCTAATTGGGTGGGCTCTGGACTGATCCGTGGTACTACAGGAATGAAAATTATCAGGTAAGAACCAATTTTCCTTTTTTAATTTAAGAGCTGTAAAGCTCACTATTTCTTGGAAATGGATCTTCCCAAACTGCTGAAAGGAGAGTGGATTTGGCTTAGCTAAAAAGTGTAAAAGTTTTTCTTTCCCTGTAAGTACCCGGATCATTCCAGACACCTGGGATGTACCAAAGCCCTTACCCAGGGTGGGACATGGAGAATCCCGCTCGCAAAACACTCTCGCCAAAGGAAGGGTTTGCTGGAGCCAGACATCTAAGCGATAGTGCCTTGCAAGAGTATGCAGCGACTTCCAAGTCACCGCTCTGCAAATTTCCTGTGTGGAAACAAGTTGAGATTCCACCCACGAGGCCGCTTGCAAATGTGTGGAGTGAGCACGCAAGCCTTCCGGAACTGGACGACCCCGTGTAATATACACAGAAGAAATAGCCTCCTGCAACCATCGTGCAATAGAGGCTTTAGAAGCCTTGGAGCCTCTATTAGGACCACTCCACAGCACGAAGAGGTGATCGGACCTCCTAAAGTCACTGGTAATCTCGAGGTAATGCAATAAAGCTCTCTGAACATCTAGATGTTTGAGCTCCCTTGCATTAGGATCCAACGCCGGTAAGTTAGGAAAAGTCAGAAGTTCCACTGACTGATTGACATGGAACGCTGAAACTACCTTTGGTAAAAAGGAAGGTACTGTCCATAAAGAAACTTCTGATTCCGAAATCTGAAGGAAAGGATCTCGACAACATAATGCCTGTAACTCAGAAATTCTTCTAGCCGAACAAATGGCGATGAGAAAAATTACCTTAAGTGTCAAATCCTTTAACGTAGCCCATCGGAGTGGGTCACAGGGAGATTCACTCAGAACTTTAAGAACTAGATTAAGGTTCCAGGACGGACAAGATTTCTGAACTGGAGGACAAAGATTCATTGTACCTCTAAAAAAACGAACCATGTCCAGATGAGACGAAATAGAGGAACCTTCAATTTTGCCATGGAGAGAGTCCAGTGCTGCTACCTGCACTTTAAGAGAACTAAGAGATAAGCCCTTGGTGAAGCCATCCTGTAAGAAAGATAATATTTCAGGAATTAAGGCCATAAGAGGGCAAATTCCCCTGATGGAACACAAGGATTCAAAAATCTTCCATACACTAACATAAGAGAGATTAGTAGACTTCCTTCTAGACTGTAACAATGTGGTAACAACAGAGTCCGGGTAACCTTTCCTTTTCAAACGCTACCTCTCAAAAGTCATGCCGCTAGAAAAAAGTGAACAGCCTGGTTGAAAAATATAGGACCCTGTCGAAGAAGACACATCAGGTGGCCGAAGCGAAGCGGGCCGTCCACTGCCAGATTGACCAGATCCGCAAACCACAGATGCTGAGGCCACTCCAGAGGCACTAGAATCACCTCTCCACAATGCTTTTCTAGGTGACGTAGAACCTTGCCCACCAGCGGCCATGGAGAAAAAACATATAGTAGAACTCCCTGAGGCCATGATAGAATCAGTGAGTCGACCCTTTCAGCCCAGTACTGTCTTCGGCGACTGAAGAATCGGAACGCCTTGGCATTCTGAGAGGTCGCCATAAGGCTGACGTGAAGTAGACCCCCAACAATCTTGAATTAACTGCATAGCTGTCTCTGAGAGTTCCCACTCACCTGGATCCAAAGTGTGTGCAACTCAAGAAATCCACCTGAACATTCTCTGTTTCTGCAATGTGGGATGCCGCTAATCTCTCTAGACGTCATTCCACCTAGAGTACCAACCTCTGCACCTCTAGAGCCACTGCCTTGCTTTTGGTTCCGCCCTGCCGATTTATATATGCTACTGTTGCGTTGTCCGACAGAACTCGAACCGGACGATTCTGCAGTAATGGCAGAAACTCCTTCAAGGCCATGCAAACCGCCCTGGTCTCTAGACGGTTGATAGACCACGCAGACTGTCTCATGGACCAGGATCCCTGAATCGAATGGGACTGACAAACTGCTCCCCATCCAGAGAGACTGGCATCGGTAGTAATCACCATCCAATCAGGAACTTCGAGGTCCACTCCCCAACTGAGATTGGAAGTCTGAAGCAACCATGACAGACTGTCTCTCGGCAAACCCTTGAGAGGTAAGCGGATATGATATTATTCTGATACTGGCTTCCAGCGGGACAACAATGCTGTCTATAGTGGTCTCATATGGGAAAATGCCCAGGGAACAAGTCCAGCGTGTAGGCCATCGAGCCGAGTACCTGTAAGTAGTCCCAGACCTTGGGTACCTGAATCGCAAAAACCGGCGGATCTGGGCCTGAAGTTTCAAGATTCAATCTTGAGAGAGAAAGACTCTGCCTATAAGAGTATCGAACTGAGTTCCTAAATACTCCAAAGTTTGTGTTGGTGATAGCTGACTTTTGTTGTGATTCACTACCCAACCTAGGGACTGTAGGACTTCGAGAATTTGATGAACCGACTTGTGGCATAGAGACTCTGACTTGGCTCTGATCAACCAATCGTTCAAATAAGGGTGAACTAGAATACCCTCCTTTCGAAGGAAAGCTGCCACACCACCATCACCATGGTGAAAGTCTGTGGAGCCGTGGCGAGACCAAACGGAAGAGTCTGAAACTGAGAATGTTGACTCAGAATCATGAAGCGGAGAACGCCGAGAGTACTGATGGATGGGAATATGTAGATAAGCCTCCATGAGATCCAAGGAAGCCAGGAATTCTCCTTTGCATACAGCCACTATGACCGACCTGAGGGTTTCCATCCTGAAGCGTGGCACCTTGAGTTTTGCATTGATCTTCTTTAAATCGAGTATCGGCTGAAATGAGCCCTCCTTTTTGGGGACCAGAAAATAAACTGAGTACCTCCCTTGACAGAGCTCCACTCTGGGAACTGGTACTACCGCACTTAACCAACATAATCAGTCTAGAGTCAGTTGTACCGCTGCCCGCTTGACCGGCTAGCTGCATGGGGAAATTAGAAAAAGTTCCTGTCAGGACGAGCAAATTCTAAAACGTAACCATTTCTTATCACATTGAGAACCCACTGGTCCTGAGTGATCTTGGCCCACTCGACATAAAAGTGTCATAAGTAACCTCCTATAATAGGAATGACGGAGTGGACCAGCCTGGCATCATTAGACTTACAAGCCACCAGAGGATCCCCTAAAGGACCTTCTGGCTCCTCGAAAGGATTGTCCTCATGCTTGCCCCTGCGAAAAATAATGTCTCTGCGGTCCCGGCATACCACGGGTAGGCCGCGATCTTCTGTTTGACAGAAAACGAGACCATGATTGAAAAAATCTCTTACCCTTAGGTTTATCCTCGGGTAACCTGAGGACTTTACTGTCTCCAAGAGACTGGATCAGCTGCTCTAGATCCTCACCAAACAAGAACTTACCTTTGAAAGGCAAGGATACCAATTGTGCCTTAGAGGAAACATCTGCCGCCCAACTGTAAAGCCAAAGCAACCTTCAGGCAGCCACAGCTGAGGCCATTACTCTGGAGGAAGTACGCACCAAATCATAGCAGGCACCGCACCATAAGCCACAGCTGCTTCCACATGTTCAACTGTAATCACGTCCACAGCTGACAGACAAATTACCTTGAAGCTACTGTACCCACCGGAGACTAGCACGCTGCAAGAAACTTGAACAAAGTGCTGCTCGCAAACCTAGGGACGCCACCTCAAAAATCCTTTTAAGGTGTAACTCCATCTTACGATCTTGTACATCTTTTAAAGTGATTGAACCAATAACCGGAATTGTGGTGCACTTAGTCACAGCAGACACCACCACATCTACTTTACCTAATGTTCTATATTCCTAATGTTTTATTCAAAGTTTAATCAATGTTTCATGTTCTATGTAACGCTTTCATGCGAGGTTATTGTTTCACTGTAAACCGGTTTGATTTGTATCCCATGCAAGAAGGTCGGTATATAAAAATAATAAATAAATAAATAAATAAATACTTTCGGGAGAGAAAAAAAAATTCTAAATCCTGTTCTGGTAGAGGGTAAAGTTTCCCCATGGCTCTGCCAACTTTTAAACCAGAATAAGGAGTCCCCATTCCTCTTCTACTAACTTCCTAACCGACTTGTGGTAAGGGAAAGAAGTTGGAGGATCTCGGATGGCACCTAGTGCCGGGTCCTCTCCGTCCAAATCCTGGTTCTCCTGAGGCATTTTAACCCCAAGAACCTGGTAAGCCAAGGAAAGCAAAATCTCCAGCTCTTCCCTTTTAAAAAGGCTGACCACCTTAGGATCTTCCGGCTCATGAATAAAAGAGACCGAGTCATCCCCTTGACCCGCATCATCGGTAGCCGGAATAACCAGAGCCACCAGGGGAGCTTGGCCAGACCCCGAACCAGTAACAGCAGGAGCTATGATAGCATCCTCCGGATCAACCGCCCCAGCTGCATCACCCTGCGGGAGAAAAATCAAGCCCTGTGCTGAGGGAACCCTATTACCGGGCATAGGAGACCTCTTGAGACCCCCCCGAAGGACCCTCGGTGGAATCTGTGGCTGTGTAGTCCCTCCAAGCCGCTTGCTGTCTGGCCATATAGGCATCATGAAGTAACAAAGTCTGTGGAGAAAAGTCTCCCTGCACCAAAACCAGCATGGTCTGGTTGAAAAACAGGCAAACTAGAGCTTTCCTTCCCTTCTAGCCCTCCCTGCCCGTTCCCCAACCTGGAACAGGCCGGAGACAGAGATGGACGACCCTCCCCCACCGTCCCCGGCGATGCGGGAACTTTTGTGGCAAAATCCAAAATGGCCACAGTTCCTGCGCCAGCCGGGTGAGGTAAAAAAAGAAGTTGCAGCCAGTCCAAAAGACAATACTTGACGCTGTTTAGCGGGAGAAGGAGCCACAGACGACCCCTCCCCACCGTCGGCACAGTTAACTTATAACCCCGACCTATTAAGCTGGGAAGAATCAGAGCCGCATGAATGGCATGCCCTGCCGCGAGCCATAAGGTAGAGATAAAATTAAAATCCTTTCTCTGAAGGTACTCACCACGACAAAAGGAAGGGTCCCCCAAACAAACAGCCAGAGCCCCACAAAAAGCTAAGGGGAGGAAGTCGCTCACCTGTAGAGCAGTGCTCCGGTGCAAACACAGTTTTGTTTTGTTTTTTTCAATTAGCTTTAGTTAAAAATGAACAACCTGCCCTGAAAAATTGACAAAAATAATCAAAAGTATCTTGTAAAAAAGTATTGTAAAGAGCCTGCAGCCACCTCAGCGGCCTCATGAAGGGAGGGATCTGGACAACCAAATTCACACCTCACGGGCACCCAAACCAAGCACACACAAGGGTACCAACCCCCAGCTCGGCCGCCTCAACCAGACAGGGAAGAACCCTAAGGATTATAAAAAAAAATTTTTTTAAAACCCCGGGAGGAAGGCTCAAAAGAAAATAATTAGTTGAAAAAATTAGTCAAGTGCAGAACTGCAGGATTAACAGCCCCTGCCATCTGCTGGAGACAGAGAAATACTGACGAACTGCAGGTGGCACGGTTGCTTAGATACGGTGTCAGTGAGGTTTTTTTTCTGTCTCCATCTGCTGATAGGGGGAGATGAACCCAGGTGTCTGGACGGATCCGGGTAAGTACAGGGAAGTTTATGCTCCTATGCCTAAAACAGTAAATGTACCATTAATATTTGGTATTTTGCTCCTTGGTTTCTGTGAAGCTGAAATTTGTTGTTTGTATTTTATTTTGTTTTTATTATGTATGTATTCTTGTATATCGCTTAGGCCTTGTTAAGTGTTAGGCGATTAATACATTTTAATAAATGTAAAAAAAAATGTAAAGTAGGTTTTTGCTTTTCTTTTACAAGCAAAGGGTCCCAAATATCATTCAGTACATGGATGAGAACTGAGTAGAGTTTACCAATCGGGGAGAAAGACTTTTTGCATTCTTATCACAAGTCTGAAAACATTATCAAACATTCTCCTACAGTATTTGCAAAGGATATGGTACCTGGGTAAGTGTACTCACACCATAAGCCCGTGACAAATACATAAATAGAAAATGCTCACTTCTACTTAATTTAATGTCTTTCTTCCCTTTTGTAGAAATCAAGATGCTGGAAGAGCACTGGGATCGCTGATGAGCTTAGCACTGAAAACCAAGATTTGAGCATTAAGCAATCTATGCTATATCCTCTGATGCAGAAGTTTTCAAAAACACAGGTCCACGTTGGGATAGAGGTTTCGTCTTTGCGATATGAGTTAAGTACCCGGAAAACCAGTTGTCCCATTTGCATGTTGTTGATACTTTTTCTATATTTTATATGCATTTAAAAATGTTTTCAAGAACTATAAATATACGGACTTATGCTTATACATGCAAACGTTTGGTGGTTTATAAATTATTGCCATCAGCTAGTGTTAAGACAGTCCTTGTCACAGTTTCATCTGCTGTGCAGTCTTCCCTCCAACCAGGAGTCCTTAGAGAGCCTTGCTCACTACCTTGCCAGTTACCTCATCACTGATCCTACTAAGCCCAAGCCTCAGCCCTTCTTAGCTGGTTCAGTGCTTCTTCATTGAGTTACCTTGGCTCTCTGACCTGGCCACTCTTATGTTGCTATTTTACCTTGCCTAGTCTTGGGGCCCATCTGAGCCTTCTGGTCTTGCTCTGTGCCCTCCTGGATTGTTCTGTCTTTCTGTACAGCCTCCGAGCCTACTAGGATTACCTTGTCCAGTCATGCCCAGTTAGGCTTTCTTGTTCTCTGTTACTTTAGTCCAGTCCTTGTCCTGCCCAGTCCAGTTCAATCCCTTGTCTTTCCCTCAGATCCAGCTCCCAGCCAGTGAATGCCTCAACAAGCCTACGTCTGACCTCAGCTCCCAGTCCATGCCCTGATGTTCCCTGACTCCAGCCTGGACTCCATGACATTCCTTTATTCCATTTTCATGTATGCTGTTTATAGAGTAGAAATTTTTACCTGTGTGAGTCTGCCAGTCACCACTGCCCTTACCTCAGAAAATGCTTCTGACCTCGGAAGAGATATTGCATCATAAAGCTCTAGAAAGTGATCAACTCCTTCCTTCACCAATGTTTTGTTTTCACTCTCAAACATTCTTTTATAAATGGAAATATGCCAGGACGGATGAAACAACCAACAATCTACAATAAAAGCTTGATTTTACTTTTTTTTTTTTTTTTTTAAATTATGTTTACACAGCACAGCACATACTTGGTAAAATGCCCAGTTTGAAGCCTAAGTATAAAAATAAAATATATGCATAGTAAACAGCTTCATATTACAACACACTAAAATCTTATTTTCAGCTTTACAAGAAAAAGATAAAGTTGAAACAAGTTGTAAGTGGTATCTTTTTACAGGGCCAACAAAGTATTTGTGTGCAGCTTTCAAGCTATGCGCACCCTTCCTCAGGTGCGTGTACAATCAGTTATGGGTGATGCTGCCTGAACATACAAGTACATATAGGTTACATTACAATAAGACAAAGATTTAGTTGGGGGAAAAAACAGGAAATGGTATTTGCTTATTATGAATATCATCAGAGAGAATGAATCAAGAGACAGAAAGTAAAGAACTATGTCAAAGCATTTCAATAAAGTAAATCAGTCAACTGGTAGAAATAATGGGCCCAATATTGAAACACTACTTAGCAGAATAAGTCCTACTTATCTGGCTGTGGCAGCCACTGAATATCTGGCTATGTTCAGCAGCCGCCATTTAGCCGGTTAAATAGACAGCCAGATATCTTGGGGGCAGGCAATAGGCAGATCAAGGTGGGGCAACTTATCCAGTTTTCGTAACCGGATAAGTGCCTATATTCAGTCTTATCCAGCTAAGTTAACCGAATAAGTTAGACCACCTCAATAGCAGGTCTAATGTTAACTGGGTGAGTTATATCCAGATAACTAGCACTTATCTGATTATATTCAGCAGCACAGAATGGATATTTAGCACCATGGCTAAGTTAATCGGATAATTAATATCCGTATAATTTAGATAACCAGATATCTTTGAATATCGGGCCCAATATGTAGAGTGGATATACCAACACACAAAATTAAGCAAATTAATTTATATTGGACTCAAACGTATAGCATCAGAATAGCACTTAACAGAATGAAGGTGAAAACAGAAAGAGCAATAACACAGGGATACACACTGAGTAATTTTGGTCAATTTAAATAATTTTTAACCTTGCAGGCCATGGATGGTGTATCTCACTGATGTTCTTGCCCAATGAAAGTTCAATATGCTGACAATACAGTATTGCTACTGGCATCTAAGGAAGAGCCAGAAGATTAAAGATTGTGTGTAAACTATAAGGTCTATGGAAAGAGCTCGAACACCAAGAAAATTAAAAACACAATAAACACCAAAAATATTCTAAACTACAGAAAAGTCTACTGAAAACATGAAACTGGAACAAAAAAAACCCCTAGATCAGTATTTCCCAACCAGTGTGCCTTCAGACCTGATAAGGTGTGCTCTAGAAATGTCACCACTGCCCAATACACAGATGCAGGCCAACACCTGGACTCTGCTCTCAGCACCTCACATAAGACATAAGCAGTGGCTCTTAAACATGTAGAAAGCCCTTTCTGAGAAAAAGTTATGCATGCTTCTAACTACAGCATGAGCCCTGGAGTGTGGTAATTAATCATGGGCAACAGGCAGGGCACAGATAACCACGCCCCGCTTTGTACAGCATGCACATTTCACACAGTACCTCTTCATGAATATCCTCCTTTGAGACCTTTCAGCCTCTGTCTTATTCTCAGGCTGAGTAAAATGGGGATAGCATGCAGTGAGCTCCGGATGTATGTAACACCAGCAACAGATCTGGTGGTGGTGGTGGTGGACCATTGGTGCCGAGAGGTGGTTGGTGCAGCCTAGCAGGCAAACCTGCTAGGCCCACCCTAGTCAGCTGGAAGATGCGCCCTGTGGAGGAACTGGCCGGAGCTTTGCCTATACCAGCCGCCTTCCCCACAGGCTGAGCCCTTAGGTTCTGGCGGCCAGCAGGTCTTAGACCGGTCCCTAAAGCGGTGGCAAGAATGAGAGTTCAAAGCCAGTTGAAGGTCAGGGCAGGCAGCAGATGAGAACCAGTAGGCAGGCCAGAGATCAGGGCAGGCACCAGGCAAAGAGAACCAATAGGTAGGCAGGAGGTCAGGGCTGGCAGCAGACAAGGCAGGGTCAGCTCCGAAGCAAAGATCGGGTCTGGGCAGCAGGCGTGAATCCGTGAATGGTCAAAGCCCAGAGCCAAGGTCGGAATCCAGGCTGAGGGAAAATAAGACAAGACAATGGCAAGGATAAGACTAGGATCGGGCAAACAAAGACAAGGCAAGGCAAGGAATCTGGAGCAAGGCAGCAGATAAAAAGGCAGGGCTGGAATGCAGGAACACCAGAGCACAGAACAAGGCAGAATATAGGAACGAGGCAACACACACCGACGAGCAAGGCACTTCTGGAGACCTGTTGCTGAGGAACTGCCATGGGGCCTGGACTTATAAGCCAGGAGGGCTCGCGGGGCTATCTGTGGGCTATGAATCCTAACAATGTGACTCACTTTTAGTATTTGGAGTAGCAGCACTGAAAGATCTGGCAGCCACATGCAGCAACCAAGGTAACAACTGAGCCAATTGCCTGTCTTACACTGACTTTTCACTTCTCCTGCACTTGTATATAGATAAAGGGACCTGGTCCACTATGACGAGTTCAAGTGTCTCTCTGCCCCTTCTCCTTTAAAATTTTGAAAAAAATAGATTGTTGGGGCTTTCAGCGTTTCCATCGCTTTCCTTTCATATACAAAGTCTTCTCCATGTCTGCAATGCCTGCTCTGGGGATACTGGTGTGCCACACAATATTGTTGTTAATGTAGGTGTGCCTTCAGCTTCAAAAGGTTAAGGCACACTGATCTAGGTAGATGGATAACAGAAAATGGGAAATATTTTACCAGAAGTAAAAAGAAGAATTAGGGGAGGCAAGTCCAACTGCCTCATGATGGCCCCCGATTGAATTTCCAAGTCAATCCCTTCTATTCTTTGGGTTGCCCAAAC
The DNA here is from genome assembly GCF_901001135.1 of Rhinatrema bivittatum. Taxonomy (NCBI): domain Eukaryota; kingdom Metazoa; phylum Chordata; class Amphibia; order Gymnophiona; family Rhinatrematidae; genus Rhinatrema; species Rhinatrema bivittatum. The sequence continues at coordinate 158,845,609 of NC_042617.1, forward strand.
TAAGTCTTGCTTATTCTCTCCTTATTTCCCCTCCCCTCCAATATTTAACCCTCGAGCTTCACACCCATCCTTCCCCCCATTCCCTCACACCTACCAGCCCATTTCGTCACTACCGTTTCTGACTAAGGTGCTCAAAGGCATAGTTCTGAAGCAATTAAACAAATATCTCAGTGATAACCAGATCCTAGATCCTTATCAATTTAGCTTCAGGAAGTTGCTGAACACCGGGAAGCCTACCTGGGGAGAGACACTTCAGAAGGAGCAAGGGCAGCCAGGACAGAGAGCTGGTGAGCGGAAAAACTTGTCTCCCACCCCCTCTGACGTCACTAACATCGGACGAGCTGTGCTGATTTAAAGAGCTGTACAGCAGCGCACAGTTGCTGGCGTGCAGCTAAAGGGGCGTGCCCCTGGGAAAAATTTTGAAGGTAAAACGGCTGTGCTCTTCGATGGGGAGGAAAAGAAAAATGAAAGTTTTAACATCCACACCTGTGAATAAAGAATTGAGAGGCCCAATGGATTCCCATATTGTTAGAAGGGGAAGCCAGACACCCAGAGAAGTAGCACAATAAATCTCCTTTTCATCGGGGGCTACTGCCAGTCCCGCCCACGACCAGAAATCCAATAGTACTCCTACAAGTGAAGGGGTAAGTGTTCAAAATACCCCTAACTTAAGAGAGGAGTTAACAACACAAGAGAAAAAAAAATCTATAGAGATGGCTGCAGTTGAAAAGGAAGTAGAGGAGGGTGAAATAACTGTGCCTGAGAATCTCTCTCTAGTAGATGTCTGGAAGGCTATTACAAAGATGGAAAGGAGAATATCCCAATCCATTACTCAAACCACAGTATTTTCTAGTGAAATTAAGGGGAAAATGGAGGACTTTGGCAAAAGAATTGATCAAGTTGAGGATACAAATGTAGTATTGGGTAGACAGATTACATCATTACAGGCGACGGGAACAACTTTTATAAAAGATACATTGATAGTGTATAATAAACATATGGAGAACTTGGAAAATAATTTACGCAGTAAAAATCTACGTTTTCTGAATTTCCCATTTACAAGGCTGTTATCAGCTCAGGAATTGTTTAGAAAATATGTAAAAGAAATACTATGCATTACTAATGCTCTATTAGTTTCTAAGATGTATTATATATCTAATTATAGAAGGAAATGCATAGCACCTGAAGGTGGGATAGATGTATTAAATAACAAGAGCCCAAACTTAACATCTTTTTTAGAAGCCTCAACTGACGATATTTCTACAAGAGCTACCTTAATAGTGGCTTTTGGATTAGAACAGGATAAGAATCTTGTCCTACAAAAGTATTTTAAAAATAAAAGTTTTTCCTTTTGTGGTAAAGTGGTCCAAGTTTTCCCTGATGTGTCGAGGAATACACAGCTTAGAAGGAAACAATTTCTTATGATGAGAGAAAGAGTGGGGCCACATTCTTCCTCAAGTTTCCTTGCAAGTGTATTGTTACACTGCAGAAAAATACATTTATTTTTCTTGAACCTTCGCATCTGGAAGTATTCCTTTCTGATAAAGGTGGATAAGAGATTTGTGATAGTCATATTGAATATATAGCTGGTCAAAATAGTTTAAACCCCAGTTTATTCATAAGGTTATAAATATTTCTTTAGTACATGTTACTTATATGTGAAGGCTTCCCATTTAATGTGGACTTGTAGAAGGGATTAACAAATAGTATATATTTCTTTTTTTTTTTGTTTTCTTATTAATTATCTATTGTGAATTGTTATCCCTTTTTCTTATTTCTTTTTCATTGTAAAATGTATGAGAAATTTAATAAAGCATAAATTTAAAAAAAAAAGGAAGTCACTGAACACCAAACTATTACTATTGTCTACTGTAGACATCAGACAATTTTGAAGCTGGTCAAAGATTTATGCTAATTGCACTAGATCTATCGGCGGCCTTTGACACCGTCAATCCCAATGTACTTCTTTGCAGGCTGGAAATCTAGTACATAAACGCTATATTTTGTTTATTTGTTTATTCTATTGCATCCATCTTTGTGATCTATTTTATTTAATTTTATTTTTATATTGCTTTATGTATTTGTTTATCAAGTTGTATGCTCATAATGTTGTAAATCACTTTGAACCTTGTCTATGCAGTCTATACATTATTTTAAATATAGCATCCACTTCTCATCCTTCCTTCCTTCCTTGCTCTTGTCCTAGAATCACAAACACTGCTCTTCCCCCCCCATTCCACCACAATTCCCTCCACTTTCAATTTCTCCAACGCCAACTCTGATGCTGTCAAAACTACCTCTGGCACTGTCTCCCAAAGACTGCACTCATTTTAAGTCAAGCCTCGCAGTGCTGACAGGAGTAGTTAACTTTCAGCGCTGCTCGGCTGCAGCAACTGAAAAGCGGAATATAAATAAATAAATAAATAAATAAATAAAAACTAGTGGCCCATGGCCTGCAGTTACCCAGCGGAAGGGCAAGTTGTGTGAAGAAGAGGATTGTGGTGATGACTGCCCAGTAGGGGAAAAGAAGAAAGACTGTGGCCATAGTTACCCAGCAGGAGAAGAGAGAGTACAGTTGTTGGTGAGTTGTTGGTGCAGCAGCCCTCTCTGCAAAGGAAGGAGATCCTTGTGGACAATACTTTGAAATGCTCCATCTCCTACTGGGGAGCAGAACAAAAACAGATGGAGCAGCGCGGCATCTATTGAGAGGGGGGAACCTTCTTCCTAATTATTGTTCTTTTCCCGTATGCCGGTGGGAGGACAATATTCAGAGATCTGGGCTATGCTAGATGGAATATGGCCAAGGATGGAGACTTGAGGCTCTTGCCCTCATTGGTATTTCACGTTCAGATGCAAAACTTGGAGCCTGCGTATTCCTCATTTCTATACTGTATCTGTCATTGATTGGTGCTACCTAAGCTTCTTCATGCAGAAGGTAACATTTTGAATCACACATAGTCCACCAACAAAACTAAACTGTAGAGCTTCACTAAATAACAAGATAACAAAACATATACAATAGCTACTGCCAGAATAGTATCAATGGACTTAAGCAATTTTCCCTATGGGTAAAGAATGGGTGAAAATGTCTTCATGTATGATCTAAAGTCCTGAAAAAAAAAAGTCTTAAAATCAGATCTTTATAAAAGGAAGGCAAGGCCTTTTTAAACACCACAATAGTAATAAAAAACGGACACTGTACCCAAACGGCACAGCCTAACACTTGCCAGATACATTGCTGCTCTCCGAGGCTCACCTAATGTCTTACGCAGCGTCCATTCCATCCACACCAGCAGTTTGACAAAGTGGCACAGCAGTGGAAGCACACTGCACGGTCACAGTGAAGCCAAGACTCAAAAGCACTGTTACCGCAATGTACTGGAAAGATGTTTTTCTGCAAAGCTTAATGCCAGATCCATAGCGTGCGGCACTTTGCAGAATAGCTCAGTAACACAGCCTGCTTTCTCTAATCATCTCACAGGCTCTAAGAAGGTAAAGAGGGTAAGATGGGAGACAACAGCCTATTACCTTAAATGTGAAACAAAATGGAAAAATAAATTTACCTTTTTCTTTGCAAACTGCAGACTCAAACAAATTGTTCAGCTTTGGCAGAACTGGCTTTATGACATGTATCTGAAATTTGGAAAATGCAAGTTATCTTATACAGTTAAAATAAATATTTATTTATTTATTATTTATTTATAACTTTTCTATACCGAAGTTCAAATAACAGAGTTAATTATCACTCCGGTTTACATTGCAACCATAAAACAGTGACAAAGTTGTCTTACATAGAACAGGGGGAGAGAAAAACTTGGATACAGCTTAAGCATGGGGAGTAACGTGTCAAAACTGGTAAGAACTGATAAGAGTTGGCTTTTTGGGGTAACAAGGTATTCCGAGGGAGGGGGTAGGAATGAGGGATTGTAAGGGGGTTGGAAGGTGGGGGGGGGAGGGTAGCGGAGGGTTACCATACATTTAATGAAACTAATATACATATATTAAATAGCTTATGCAGCGGAAGAAAAAGTGCTTAGGCATCTGAGCTTAGGAAGAGAAGGTCCGTGGAGGATGAGGCAAGGACGAGTGTTATGGGAAGGCTTGTCTGAATAGTAGCGTCTTAAGTCTCTTCTTGAATGTAATTGGGCATTGTTCCAGCCTAAGGTCCGGTGGGAGCAGGTTCCACTGTTTGGGGCCTGCGGTGGAAAAGGCTCTTTTACTAAAGGAGGTTTTGAATGTAGGTGTTCTAAGAGTCCCTCTTTGCACTAATCTCAGAGGACGGGTTGAAGTATGAAGTTGCAGGGGGGTCGATAGGTCCAGCGGAGAGATGTTAAGAATGGCTTTGTGGGTGATTACTAAAAGTAATATATTACTAAAAGTAATATAAAAGTAAAAGTAATATATTAGTCCTGGGGGAATTCTGTGCTACTGTGGAGTGCAGAATTTGCACAGAATTCCCCCTCTGCACAGAATTGCCATTTTCTGCGCAGAACTGCCAAATTCTGTGCAAAAAATAGCAGAGGAAACCCCTGCATGCCGCGAATGGAGCACGTCCCACGCGTGCCGCACTCCATTCGCAACAAAGATAAAGACCCCAGCGTGCCATTAGCGGCGAAGATGGAAGGCCCCCGTGTGCCGTGAATGGATTGTGCTCCGCTCATGGCGAAGATGGAAGGCCCCGGTGACAGAGAATGTGTGTGTGTGAGAGAGAGCATGGAAGGTAAGAGAGCAGGGGGGGGGTGCTTGAGTATGGGTTTCAGAGAGAGGAAGCCTATATGAGGAGATTGTGAAGGAGTGTGCGTGTGAGTGAGTGAGAGAGAGAGATTGGGAGCTCATGTATATGAAAAAGGGATCATGTATATGTGAGGGTGCTAGCCTGTGTGAAGGGATTGTGTATGTGTGAGACAGAGCCTGTGTGAAGGGGTGCATGAGAGAGACATAGGTAGCCTGTGTGAGATGTATGTGTGAGAGAGAGAAAGGAAGCTTGTGTGGGTGTGTATGCAAGAGAGAGGGCCCTGTATGATGAGGGGATGTGTGTGTGCAAGAGAGTGAGGGAGCCTGTATGAGGGTGTGTGTATGTGTACTAGAGAGAGGGAGGGACAGAGGGAGCCTGTGTGAGGGGCAGTATTGAGAATGGGGTCAAACTCTGGGACTGGCAATAGAGTGGAAGGGGTTGAGCCTAGAGGTGGAGGGGAGAGATACTGGCAGGTGGAGGAGTTGGGGACTGAGAGGGCAAAGTGGCCAGGGGAGTAGGGAGAGCGAATGGAAGGGACACACAGTGAATTTCTAAGGAAATTGTGCATCTTTAAGTAATACCTTTTTTCTTTATTAATTTAAAATGTAATTTCTTAAAGACTTCAGTCAATAAACCAGAAACCTCCCAATGAATTCAGACACATCTATTGATTATGTTTGACCTTCATAATAGGCATCCTCGTACGGTTCTCTGACCTTATTTGCCTTATATTTAATCATTGGTCAAAGATGATAATCTCTTTTTTTCTTATTTTTACATTTGCTTTTTCTCAAAATACCAAAATACCCGTGTAATCAAAAGTTAAAACTTAGCTTAAGGTTTTGACGCCGTTAGTTTTCCTTAAACATTTTATGATGCCAAAAGGAGTGTGTGTGCACCAACCTCATCTCCACTTGAATGTCCGCAATGTTTTCTCTTGATCATATTTACACTTTAAAAATTACTCTATGGCAATTTACAGACACTTACACTACTCAAAGTCAAAATTGCTACAAAATTGCTATAATATGACTATAAAATTGCTATTCTCCATGCTACTCCAGACTAGTCATAGAATACAATGTTGCTTTTGTCTCATTTTAATCTATTGTTAGTTATACCTTATTTACACTCTACAGTCACTGTTAGTTATATCCTATTTATAATCTACAAACACTCGTACTACTCAATGTCAAAATTGCTAAAAAATTTCTATTCTCCGTGCTACCCCAGACTAGGCGTAGAATACAAATGTTGCTTTTGTTCCATTGTTAGTTATATCCTAATTATTATAAGTTATATTATATTATGTTATATACTATATGATACGCTGTAGGACATAATGTTGTTCCCGTTTCAGTTAACTTTTACTGTAAGAATTATTTTGAAGTTACAATGAAAACTAAGAAGGCCTTGACACCTCTTAGAACCCCAGTTGCAATGTAAACCGATGTGATATTCCAGATCAACACCGGTATATAAAAACAAACAAATAAATAAATAAATACTACAGTACTGCAGAGTTCTAGACATCATAATTCCTGGAACATAAATGGATTTACTTTAGGTTATGACGACACTGATCCAATGAAACGTATCAATTATCCAAAGAGGATGATGCACATGAGCTTTAAAGACTACATGTGCCCCTTCTCCACAAACAAAAATTTGACTTATTGGGTTGCTCTTTTTTTCCCCATTTAATTTCTGGTGGATCCCAGTTTGTGAGCTATCAACTGAGAATCTTTATCTTTTTTTTGGGGGGGGGGGGCAGCAGTTTCTTTCTGCTCCTTCAGGTTTCCAGTTCAGTAGGAGTTGGCCTCCATTTGGGCTATAACACCATGAACCTTCTTTCACAACTTAGAGGTTTTCCATTATTATATCACCCTCGCCACCTAGCCTACCATTTCAGTGACAGTCCTCAGTGACAGGGCCACAAACCACAGTTCCCCCCACAATCCAGCAGGCAGCAGTGCAAACAATGACTGAGATGCCTTCTCTTAGGTGCCGTGAATGCTACCCTCCCACAGTGTCCTCACCCCCCAACTCAGCCTGGAGAGCAGACGCTGGGTCCGAGAATCAAATCAGATTCTCTGCAGAACCAGTGAGCTGGCCAACTGCCAATTTTCTGATGGCTGAATGTATGGCATTTGCAACAAATGGATCTGAATTTAGATCTACCATCTTTCTTTGGCTTCAAGGCTTTGAATATACATTAAAAAAGAAAAAAAAAGTTTAAAACCATTGTATATCCTTCAAGTTCAATGAAAGTGAAAAGCAAAGGCAGTACAATGCCTGAAGGACTGCACAATTTTCTAATTTCCAAACTGGGACAGATCAGAACTAGTTTGTACCTTTAATATTCTGAGCAAAAGAAAAAAATAAGACTGGCGGGTCTATCAATATTTGAAGAGGTCTTATCAGTTCCAAAAGTGCTTGACTACAAATATTGTCAGAGACCATATCCATGAGTGCAGCCCCAAGAAAATCAACAGTAAAATGTGTTTGAAAAAAAAATCCTTAATAAGAACAAATAAGCTATGCACTATTTTACTACTTTTATAAGTGGTGAGGTAATGTAAGTCTTTTTACTACAATACTAAAAGCAACTCCACCTGAAGGAAGCAACTCTGCAACAGAGACTGCCATGATTAAAGACATAGCCAACCAATGTAAAAAAAAAAAAGCCTTAAACAAAGCACATGGCAAACAATTATCAAATGTCTTCCTAAGCCTTGATTAAATCACTTATATGGCATCTTCATCTAGCTTTGCATAAAGCAGCGAAAGACTGGTTTAGAAGTTGGAGACAAAATTTGGGAAGAAATTAAGCCAGCACCCACCATACACAAAGGCACCAATTAAAATAAGACTAAAGACTGGTCTCACAGTTGTTCACTGTTCTTCACATCCAACCCTAATGCCTGCCCCCTGCTATATTTCCACTCACTCGAGATAGTAACTGTACCAGTTCTAATATTTTTCTCCCAAGCAGTTGCACCATTTGTACCTGTTGTACCAGTTTGTGCCAGCTCCTGTTTTTCCTCTGTTATTTATACGGCCTGCGAGCTAAGTTTCCTTCTGTTCTTGTTTTCTTTTGTTCTATGTACGGCCTACGAGCGAAGTTAATGTTTACTGTAAACCGAGGCGATCTGTATCTCATACAGGAACCGTGGTATATAAAATCTAATAAATAAATAAAGCAGGAGTAGGCAACTCCTGCCCTGGAGTGCCATAAACCAGGGGTGTAGCATCCGTAGAGCACAGTGGTGCACAGGCACCGCCAACTTACAAGAAGAGTGTGCGAGCACCACCTGAGACACTGTTGCCAGGGTTTAGGCAGCTTGCCTTTCTATCGCCGCAATCCTCTGCTGGCTGCTTTCCTGTTTCTTGCTCCTCCCTGAAACGTGATTGTTCTCCCACCATACTGCACCAACCAGCCTCCTGCTTTTTTTTCCTTTCGGTGGCTACCAATCCACTGAAGCGAGCGGGAGCAGCATGCTCGGGCTGCAACAAATCGTATTCCCAACGTGCTGCTCGTCTTCCTGCCACTGCTTGCCTCCCAACTCCTCTCTGCAGGCTGCAGCGGCCACCTCAGCTTTCCCTTCATCTGGTCGGCGACACCTGCAGTCCCACTTGGCTTTTTCCTTATGGGTCACCGATAGTGACATCCCTGACTCAGTCCACTGCCACTGCCCTACCCTCCCCTCAGGACTCAATCCGGAATCACTCTACAGGCGCCCAGTGTCTTCTCTTTTTCTACTACTAGCTGCTGTAGCTAGACCAGAACCTGGTGAAGAATATTTTTTAAATTAAAAAAACAAACAAAAAAAAAAACAAACCAACAACCCAGAAACTACCTTGGCAAGAATAGATGGTTCTAAACAGAGAGTGTACTGTAATAACCTCCTCTCTGCCCCCGGATCCCCTTCCTGCTACTCTCACTTCCCAACATCCCCTGCTCTTCTCAGGCTTGGAGCTGGGATGTCGGGAGGGGCAGGTTCTTCTTGGATAACATGATCCAGCCAAGCTGATGGCTGCGTAGGGGCCAAGAAGCACACGACACTGTAGTGGAGGCATACAGCACTGGCGCTCAACCTTCTGATAAGGCACTTTGCTATCCCCCTAGGCCTGGCATCCCGGGCAGTTTCTTGCCACACTCTTCCTGACAGCCCTCCCTCTCTCTCCCCCACCCAGCATCCTTCCCTACCCTGCCAGCAAGCCTGAAAGAGGGTCAGATATATTTCTGTTGGAGCATTTCAAAAACCACCAACTTCAGAAGTTACCCTATGCCCCTTGCCACAAACAGGCCTAGTTCTCAGTATATCTAACAGGAATATTTATGATGATATATTGGCAAGCACTGCCTCTATTGTAGGTAAATATACCTCAAGCATATTCACTGTGGATTATCCTGATAACTACTCTGTGGCACTCCTGGACCAGAGCTGCCACCCCCTTACCTAAAGGATATCTATATGCGGATTTATAAATTAAGCACATTTAGCTTTTGCTAAACTGCACAGTGTATGACACAAATACATCTTTCAGCCATTCAGAATTTTGATATTAGCTTCTATGTACTATGACGTTCACTTACTTGATTTCCTTCCAGTGTTTCCATTATTAATATATAGTTTTCCCAAAACTGCAATAGCTCATCATTCTTCTCGGCAGACCACCAGAACAAACTTGGTTCTAAGAAAATTAAATTAAAATCATTAAGAAGTATTTTTCACTTTACAGAACATTGTAGCTTTTTGACCAGCTCCTCTCTGGAGGGTCCTGCAGAGATTCTTGTAAACAGTAACCAGCTGATTGCTGCAGTATGGTTACAGTTAGATTGTTATGAAGCAGTGCTCGACATTATATTAGGAAAGATTCCCATGCATGAACCTCAAGAGGAGCTAAAAAATAAACACATTGCTCTCGTCTATTGCACCTCACTCATGGATCAGCTGTCAGTGAGCAGATGAAAATAAGCTAGTACCATTCTGCTTTTAGATCTCAGTTCTTGACTTTTTATGTAGCTTACCAATATTGCACAAAAAAATGATTAACAAGAATATAAGGGGTAGATTTTAAAAGGTGTGCGCGGGAGTACATGTGCGGGAGCTACCTGGCATGCACACATGTATGCCTGATTATATAACTTGCTCGCGCAAGTTATAAAAATTGGGAGTCGACAAGCGCAAGGGGGCGCACAATTGTGCACCTTGTGTGTGCTGAGCCTGTGCCGAGCAGCGCTGCCTTCCCCCGTTCCCTACCCCACCTTCCCTTCCCCTACCTCCCCCGCCTTTTGCCCCCTACCGTTTTCTTTTTTATTTTCTTGTTTTAAAACAACTTACTTCAGCTCTGGGGCTGAAGTAAGTTGCGCGCTCCGGCAGTCAGCCGGCGCGCGATCTCCCGCACAGCGGGAAAATGGCTGCTGTGCCAGGATCTTCTGACCCCGCCCCCTCCCCGCCCCTTTAGTAAAGCCCTGGGACTTACGCGCGTCACCGGGTCTTTTGAAAATAGGCCCGGCGCGCGTAACCCTTTGAAAATCCGGCTCTAAATAAACATTTATTGCTGCAGATATATCAAAGGAAGGCCTGAGAAAAGTGGGCAGAGCAAGGAGGAAGACAGACAACTACTACAATCAAGCTTTATGCAATTTTCACTTTGGGCCAGTAGCATAGGCTGGCACTACACAAGGAACAGAAATAGATCTGATCCTTGAGGCTTCTTGTATGCTGCTATGAAGTTCACACACTGTAAAGGGCAGGAACAAAGAAAAGAAATTACAGGTAAAGAGGATCTTTTGGAAGTAGTACTAGCTATACCCGCCTCAACCTATCTTTTCCTTTGCTATACTGCTTCTTCTGAGTAATATTCCTGTCTCTTTTGGGTCATAAGAACATAAGACGTTGCCATACTGGGTCAGACCAAAGGTCCATCAAACCTAGCATCTTGTTTCCAGCAGCAGCCAATCAAGCATACAAGCACCTGGCAAGTACCCAATCATTAAATAGATCTCATGCTACTAATGCTGGTAATAAGCAGTTGATATTCCCCAAGTCAACTTGATTAATAGCAGTTTATGAACTTCTCTCCAGAAATCCAAATCTTTTTTAAACCCAGCTATGCTAATGCTTTAATCACATCCTCTGGCAATGAATTCCAGAGCTTAATTGTGCATTGAGTGAAAAAATAACATTTCTCCGATTTGTTTTAAATCAGCTACTTGCTAACTTCATGGAGTGCCCCCTAGACCTTGTATTATCTGAAAGAATAAATAACTTATTCATGTTTAACCATTCTGATCTTCTCATGATTTTATATCCTATAACCTCATGATTTTATATCCTATAACCTTTTGTTCCATGTACCACTGTTATAATATGTTATAATTTTTTTTTTTTTTTTTGGTTACCATGTTATAATGTAAAATAGGGCGGACTACGCCCTATTCTCTTGGTTATCTGGAAACCGATGTGATATCTCGATTGAATGTCGGTATATAAAAGAAATAAATAATAATAATAATAATAATATGCCTCTATCATATCCTTCCTCAGCCATCTTTTCTCCAAGCTGAACAACCCTAACCTCTTTAGCCTTTCCCCTCATAGGTGAGCCATTCCATCCTCTATCATTTTCGTTGCCCTTCTCTGAACCTTTTCCAGTGCAACTATAGCCTTTTTGACATGTGGCAACCAGAACTGCAAATAGTACTCAAGGTGGGATCTTACCATGAAGCAACACAGAGGTATTATGACATTCTCTTCATACTGTTGATACAACTCATTATTACTCTCTGCTTTCAAACAACAAGGACACTGTGAATCCCTAAAGGCTAGAGCTTTCCAAAGTGTGTGTCGCGACACTTTAGTGTGTCGCCTGCAGTTTGCCGGTGTGTCGCGCAAGCCCGGTGCACGTGACACACCGGCAAGTAGGAGCCAATGCAGCCGTCAGTGAAGCTCATCCCACTGGCGGCTGAGCAGTGAAATATCGCTGTACTGTGTGCCGGAGACACACAGCAGGAAGATCGGCATGGCCATGGTGGAGCTCACCTCACCACGGCCCGAAGAAGAAAAAGGTCACGTCGAAACGTGCAGGTGCTCCTCCTCCTTCCTGCCCATGCGGCCCCGGAAGAAAAATGTTGCCGGAGCCGCATGGGCAGAAAGGGGGAGGAGCGTCAGCCGCATGCAGAAGAGGAGCAGCAGCATTGTTGCAGTGGGCGAGAAGAGGAGGAGGCCCGATAGCAGGGTCCCCACCGCGGATCGGCCCAAGAAGATCAGGGCCGCTGCCGTCGCCGCGATCGGCCCAAGAAGATCAGGGCCGCTACAGAGCCCATCCTGCAGCGACCCAAGAAGAGGAGGCCCAGAGGTAAGAGAGAGGCTGAGGGCCCGTAGAGTGCGTGTATGAGATGAGTTGAGAGATTGTGTGCGTGTATGAGGTGAGTTGAGAGATTGTGTGTGGGAATGAGGACCTGAATGTTTGCAGAGACAGCATGTGAGAGAGCCTGTGTGTGTGTGTGTGTGTGAGAGAGACAGCATGTGACAGTGAGAGCCTGTGTGTATGAATGATTGTATGAGAGAGAGCATGTGACAGTGAGAGCCTGTGCTTGAGCAAGACAGCATGTGGGTGTGAGAGAGAGCCTGGGTGTGTGAGAGTCAGGCAGCATGTGCAAGAGAAAGGCTGTATGAATGATTGTATGAGAGAGAAAGCATGTGAGAATGAGAACCTGACTGAATGTTTGAGGGAAGAAGATAGATGGAGAGAAAAGAAATAGAAAAAAAAGACAATATGAAAGGAATTGGCAAAAAAGTAAGAAAGGGGAGGTGGAACAAAAAAGCCTGTGACCAACCGATTAGAAAACTAAGATCAGACAGCAAAGGTAAAAAAAAAGAAATAAATTACTTTTTACTGATTGGCACATGTAATCTTTGGTAATGTGCAAGAGTAGCACTTTCTCTATGCTGATTTCACAATGTACGAGATCAACATGGAGGAAGTGGAAACCCACGGGGCCTGCACAGAGGAGGCAGCAAAATGGGCTTCAGTGCCAGTAGCAGCAATCAGCGCCTCCCCAATAGCCATGCGGCAGCAGTGACAGTGGAAGCAGAGGAATGAGAGAGGCTCAGAGGTTGCTGGCAAAAGAAAGAGAGGGGGTTTGCCTTTAGTGTGTGCCTGCCTGAGGGTGTGTCTGTGTATGAGAATGTATGGGTGTCTTCCTGGGGTTTGTATGTGTGAGAATAGGTGTCGGCCTGTGTGTGGTGTATGTGTGTGTGAGAATGAATTGGTGACTGCCTGGGGGATGGTGAGGGAGTGGTGTGAAAATGAATGGAAGCCTGCCTGGGGGTCCGTGTGTGTGTGTGTGCGTGTGTGTGACAATGACTGGGAGCTTGCCTGGGTGTGTGTGTTTGTGTGAAAATGTTTGGGAACTTGCCTGGGTGTGTGTGTTTGTGTGTATGTGAGGGAGCCAGAGAGAGTGTGTATGAGAAAATCCAGGGGAGTAAGAGTTTGTGTGGGGGTGTGTGTGGAGGGAGAGAGAGTGTCTTAGAGCTTGAGAGTGTGTCAGTGTCTGTGAGAGCGAGAGGTTATGGTGGGTATAAGAGCATGAATGTGTATGTATGTGACAGTGTATGTGTGAGAGAGAATGGAAAAGTGAGTATGTGTGAGAGAGAGAGGATAACCTCCTAATCCTTGACAATATCAGGGTGACTGGAAATCAAGAGCTCCCACGTATGGACAGCAGGGGCTTTTTAAAATCCTTATTAGTTTTAATTATTGGGTGTTATTTGATATATGTGCTGTTTTGAAATATTTAATTGGTGTTTGGGAAATTGTAAAAAATGTATATGATTTTAATGAATAGAAATTCTATTTATCAGTAGTTTTAAAATATTCTTTTATTAATATGGTTTTACTATTATAACTGATGCTTTATGTTTCTTGATTTTATTTGTTTTATGAGGAATGGTGGTTCTGTTTTTCCATTGTTAATACACAGAGTCTGGCTTCTTGGGGTTTCCATTTCAGTTTTTGTCTAATTTGTGCTCCTTTATTTTGTATTCTGTATTTGGTGAGGGTCTGTCTCTGCTCTGTGTGTGTGACCATGATGAGAAATTCACTTGCATAGGGATCTATAGCAATCGGGTTTGTTTTGTTTCCTCAGTAGGTGGTGTATTGGTATTCTAGGACCCAGTATAATATTTACCCTTGCTTTTTCACAGGTAGGGTTATTGTTGTTTGAGTGTCTGTTATGTTACAATGGGATTGCAGTATAGATTTTGAGTGTCTTTTTTTTGCGAGGTTTTATTTTCGTTCACAATGTGCCTGGCAGTGGAAGGTGTTTGTGCTGCTGTTACTGTGAGGTGACACCAGAATTTGAAAATATCTTTTAGTATGATGAGCTGTAAGGGAAACATCCAAGCTCCATTGTTTGGGGGAATTTCAGTGGATGCACAGAGTTACAGAACTGGAGGTGCAGGATTTATATTGACATTCTGTCCCTTCCTTTATATTCCAGACTTCACTCTCATAGCCATATAGAATTAGTTGAATGAGGCTATCAAATAATTATATAGTGTGAAACTGGCCAGCTTTTTAAAATTACGCAGAAGACCCTTTGGACTTTCTTATTAACACCAAATATTCAAAAGCTGTGTTAATCCCATCAAGCTCATATATCTCATTAAAGAGGTAAATTGAATAACACAATAACTTTGTTTTATTATTGTTACTCATAAATTATAACAATAACATTAATCTTGGAATATTATATATTTTTAATATAAATGAAAGTTTTTCACAAGATATGTTGTGTCGTGAAACATTTTATTATGTATATATTTAAGGAAACATACATAAATTGTCGAAATACATTTTGTTCGTTGAACCTTTAACCTCTGGTTTGCTAGTAGACTGAATTACTGTGTCCCGAAATTATGTTTGTCTAAAAAGTGTGTCACCAACATGAAAAGTTTGGAAAGCTCTGGGCTAGAGGATGGAAATGAGGAAGAGAGCGCATGGGGTAACTTGCCAGTGTGGCGAAATTACCCTTAACCAACAAGCCTTAATACTGTTAATACAACTCATTATTGCTCTCTGCTTTAACAGCAGGGGAAAAGGAGAATTAAGTTCAGAAAGCAACCAACAAGGACATGAATTTTACGGTCTGGGAAAACAAACAAGCATGGGGTAACCTGCTGATGCAGCTGTTACTACCCTTAACCAATAAGCCTTATATTTGAAATGTAACTCCAACATTGCTCTCTCCTTCAATGACAAGAGGTAAAGGGGAATTGGACTTGGACAGAAGCCAACAAGGGCCCTGACTTTAACGGTTTGGGAAAATAAGTATGGAGGGGTAACTTGCAAAAAAGTTGTCACCCCCTGATGATACCTTTATGGGGGAGATCTGTATGGCATGGCTGGTGTTACCATAAACTTGCTGGGCAGACTAGATGGGCCATTTGGTCCTTTTCTGCCATCATTTCTATGTTGCTATTCACCTTTTCTTAATTCCTAACTTGTTTGCTTTTCTGACCGTTGCTAGGTTTCCTTTGGGGAAAAAAAAAATCACACACCTTGTATTACAGCTATATCCCTTGTTTGTTTTTTTAACCTCCTTCTGCCAGTTCATTCTCCTTGATCACTCTGTATAAGTGTTTTGCAATAGCAATTAGTATACTCTACAACTAACTTAGATGCATCACAGGAGGATGTGGCTTAATAACGGGGCCAAAAACTTTATATACCAGTTATCTCCCTCCGGAATACATAAAGGCCTCAAAATATAATTAACAGGCAGCTTATTGATTTTAATATTAACAGAGCTGCTAAACAAAAACAAAAAAAAAGTTTAAAATGCTGCTTTTATCATCACTTTTGCGCAATAATAGTAGATTGGATTGCAGTTAGGAAAGACACCCCTTTCCACGGTGCAAAAGAAAGCACCAAGAAAATGACTATTAATCAAAGGAAAACATCACTTAGTTATAAGGCATACACACAAACCCCCCTCCCTACTCATAACACAAAGAATATCCCACAGGGAAGATGAACAAGAACCCCAGTTGGGGAATCTTCAACAGAGACCAGGTCTGAAGGCAGTAACGATGAACCAACCAAGCCTGGCCAGATTTGCTAAGGATTTTCCCCATGGAGACAAACTATGAGAAAGCCCTTTAGAACAGGAGTCTCCAAACTTGTTCCTCAAAGACCATAACCCACTTGGATGTTCCACAATGAATATGCATGAGATCTATTAGGATTTGATGGAGAAAGCACATACAAACACATCTCATGCATATTTATTGTGGAAATTTTGAAAACCTAATTAGGTTGCAGCCTTCAAGAACCATTTTTGAGGACCCATGCTGTAATACATCAGGCCCAAAAGTGAGAACTACCTTTGTTTCAGGAGCAGGCAACTCTAGTCCTAGAATATCATAACCAGGTCTGGTTTTCTGGATATCCACAATTAATATGCATAATATATAAGCATGGATACCTTACATGCATTATTGTGAATATCCTGAAAAGCAGACTGGCTATGGCACTCTGAAACTAGAATTACCTACCCCCTGCTCTGTTTTTCTGACCACGCACTCTATCAAAACAGTCCCCAACGCAGGATCCAAAACAAGGGTCCGGCACGTGCGCGGGGGCATACCTTGCCCAGGGTGAAGCTCCTCCTCCTCCGGGCACGTGCAGCTAGGCGTGGCTTCCAGGGCTCTGCTCAGCAGGTGTCGCGCTCTTTTGCGCGCTACGCAGTCCGTGCACATTGCTCCCTCCTGCACAAGCTGCCAGAAGAGGCTCCGGTGCCGCGCGTTCTCAGCTCCCACCGCCCAGAGGGTGGGCCACAGCAGCCGCTCGGACAGGGCACTCAGCACCAGTAAGCACCGGCTCAGACGAGCACCTCCGCTCCACGCCTCCTCTTCCCCCAGCAGCCCGTCCCAGACCAGCCGGAGGGTGGCCCCGTCTTGGCTCAACGCCAGCAGTAACCGCCCGGCCCCCAGCGCCTCCACCTCCCGCGGTGCTTGCCGTAACAACCCCAGGCCCGCCTGGGCAGCCCTCTCCAGAACGGCACGTGCCCCTGTCTCCTCCTCGGCGGCGGCGGTACAGAGCGACGGCGCCACCGCTTCCAGGGCTTCCAGCGCCACCTCCGCGCACGGGGCGTACGCGTCACGCTCCTCCACCCCGGCTGGCTGCGACTTCATCGTCGCCTCAAGCTCCGCGGTGACTGTACCGCCCACGCCCACTGCCAATTCGGCCCCGCACAGCTCCGTACAGTGGCGTAACACCCCGCAAGCAGCCCTAGCCACCCGCCGCCACTCCGCCTCGCGCAGCCCGGCCTCGCGCAGCAGGGGAAGGCAGCGCTGCAGCGCGAGCTCCCAGGCGGCTTGATGTAACAACGCCAAGCAGCTGCCGCTCTTCGGCTGTTGACCACCAGCAAGCCCGTCCCCTGCTTCCCGCTGGGATGGCAGGGACGCTTCGGCCAGCCGCTGCAGCACGAAGCGGAGTGTCTCCAGCTTCTCGGCCACCGGGAGCACGGGGCCGCCAGCGTCCCAACTACTCAGCTCCCATAGCAAAGCACAGGGGTCCCGGCAGTGTGAGAGCAAAGCGTCCGCCAGCACCCGCTCCATGAGGCGGCACGGGTGTTTAACTACTTATCCCAGAGAGCAGTGCTCCTAAGGCCCCGCGCCGTCTATACCAGCGCGCTATCACGCTCCGTAACTCCTCCCCCTGTCTAAAAAAAATAAACTGGTTTCTTTTCTTGAGTGATGGGTTGTATTGATTCGAAAAACGTTTCGCGCAATCAACAGTTACGATCGTAACATTTTATACAAATAAGATTAAAGAACGTGTAGCAACAGCTCGTTCTGGGCCTTTTCTTTTTTTTTTTAGCTTACTACACCGAAACACTCCACGCTTGCCGCCGCGACGCACTGACGTCATTTGACCCGCCTTCTCCAGTTGTTTGTCAGCGAGACCGCGTGCGCTGGTGGTAGGAAAGCCCTTCCTTGCATAGTTTTACCTTTTCAAAAAAATGCGAACAAGGAGCAAGTTAGGCGCTGCACATCTCTTGAGTGTGTATATAGATGTATGATTTACCTCTCTTCTAGAAGCTCTACTTTACCCTGTGCTGTGAAGCAACCTCTGAACCTTTCGCACACAAGCTTTGCAAATTCAGTACTTTTTTTGAGAATTCAAGTGGCGTATACTAAGCAGTTTTCCTCATAGGTACAAAATGGAGGAAAAAATCATTTAGTATATCAGCTCCAAAGTAATTGCTTGCAAATAGAGACTAAATGACCCACCCAGGCAGATCACTATAACGAAATAAAACCCCAGAAATTAACTAGTTTTGCACAATTTCTTTGGAATCTATTTGAAAGGTAGTTCCACCTGTAGGAAGTAGGCAAGGAAAGCTGGCATGGGTTTATATTTATACTTCTTAATATAAATTAGTAGGGATGTTGCAGCAAATAGTATATTGAATTTAGAACTAGATGTCTTGCACTAACCTGATGAAGAGGGCATAGCTCTTAAAAGCTAATCACAAATTTTCTTAGCGTCTAGTCAGATGAATCCAGAACAAGTGGGTTATGCACCTCTACCAGCAGATGAAGATGGAGTAAACTGAAGTCACAGTATATATACCCTTGCAGTGATAGTCTGCCAGTATTCTCCGTCTCCAGCAGATGGTGGATGTGCATCTCTCCACTGGGGATTTCTTCGATTTGAAAAGGAGAAATACATTAATTTGCCCCACTCTCCTGCATTGATACCATTGATCCCTCCCTCTAGTTGAGATTTCCTGAGGTGAGTTCTCTCAGAGGTGTTCCTTGGTCCGGTAGCTGGTTTTCAATTGGTGGGAACTTAGCTATTTAAACAGATGAAAGGCAGCGGGTGCAGGAATCCGAGTTCGGTGATGCCACTTGCGCCCCCCCCCCCCCCCAGCCAGAGACTGTCTCTGTACTCAGCCTGGTAAGGCTGAGCTCAGGTAAGTTTTTTTTAAAAAATACAGACAAGAGGGTTTTTTTATGTAGGGTTTCCTCCTTCCCCTGGTCTCCTGCTTGGCATGCCATTCCGACGTTCATCCTGCTCCTTAGAAGGTCAAAGTGTAATAGGGTAACAAACAGCAGGTACAAACAGAAGACTTCAGGCACTGGTCCGAGAAGGAAAAGTTTTATTTGCTAGCAATTAGATGCAGCTGAAATGTTTTTCAGTAAAACTGCACACCCCCCTTTGCAGGGAGAAACTTTTTATACATTTCATACTTCTTATCTTTTACACATGCATGCTACACATTGCTGAGGCAGCATATCTCAACTGAGGGGCTATGTGACCCCCTCCTTCCTCCAGCGTGGAACTTTCCCGATTTTTCTCCTTTGTTCTGGCTTCAGGTCATGTGAATACTGATACGCCATTCGCAGGAGAGGCTGTCAGGAATTGCAGTTCTGTGAAAGGAATTGCAACACTAATACTGCCTTATACATAATGGGGTAGATTTTAAGAGGCGCGCGAACAGCCTACTTTTGCTTGCGCATCAGACTCAAGCAAAAGTACGCTGGATTTTAGTAGATACGCGCGGAGCCGTGCGTATCCACTAAAATCCTGGATCGGCGCGCGCAAGGCTATCGATTTTGTATAGCCTGCGCGCGCCGAGCCGCGCTGCCTCCCCCCGTTCCCTCCAAGGCCGCTCCGAAATCGGAGCGGCCTCGGAGGGAACTTTCCTTTGCCCTCCCCTCACCTTACCCTCCCTTCCCCTACCTAACCCACCCACCCGGCCCTGTCTACACCCCCCCCCTTACCGTTGTCGGGGGATTTACGCCTCCCGGAGGGAGACGTAAATCCCCGCGCGCCAGCGGGCCTGCTGCGCGCCGGGCCGCGACCTGGGGGCGGGTACGGAGGGCGTGGCCACGCCCCGTACCCGCCCCCAAAACGCGGCCGACATGCCCCCGAAACGCCACGTTGACCGGGCACGCCCCCCGACACGCCCCCGACACGCCCCCCCTCCGAAAACCCCGGGACGTACGCGAGTCCCGGGGTCTGCGCGCGCCGGTAGGCCTATGTAAAATAGGCTTACCGGCGCGCAGGGCCCTGCTCGCCTAAATCCGCCCGGTTTTGGGCGGATTTAGGCGAGCAGGGCGCTGAAAATCCGCCCCAATGCGTCCTTTGTTCTGGTCAGTTCTATATACTCAGCAAGGTCACTAATTTGACAAGCATAAGTGAAATCTATCAGCATTACTAAAAGACAATAAGAACAGTGTGTGAAAGCTTGCTAGCAATTTGGCTAATATGCAGTTTCTCTATCCTATTCATAAGCTTTATTGCAGGCAGCAGACCCTTTTGTGAAGCGGGTGATTCTGGTACATGGAGTTCTGGTGTTAGAAGTTGCTGCGGTGTGTATTTCACTGTAAAGGTGTCATTGTCATTGCGGATGATGTCAAACTCTATGTATCCTCCTTCAAAAGGATGTGGGCAGCCTGGTGGGTGGAGCAGCCTCTGTGGGCTAGGTCCTGCTCTGAGGCTTTGTCACGGTGTGGTAGGCCTCAATGGTGTTTGCGCGCTTTCTATAGGCTGCCCTCTACAGGATTATAGGTTCAGTGTGTGCACACAAGTCCAGGTTGTACACCCAGTTCTTGGGCGCTTAGTTGGGCCTAGTGGTCTGTATGTCCAAGTTAAGCAGTGCCATTAGTGGCTGCACGTTTACCTGTGCACACAAGTTGAGTGTTGCTCTGCACTTAAGCTTTTTAAGGCGCCTATCCTTGAATGCCTAATTTTTGGACATTTTAAAAACACAGCTAGATGCACACCTGGCCACTGCTCAGCACACTGTTGGCCTAATGCCAAAGAAATCTAAGTGCCTTTCTCTTTACATTGCCTATCATATTTGGGCTTCTCAGCCAGGAGTGCCCGCTAACTTATGCCAGCGCTGTTTGGAGGCTCAGGGAGAATCTTTCTTTGATTTCACGAAGCCTGGTTCTTCCCAGCTGTATATAGGCCTGGATAAAGACATTTAATGTGGGGTGCCTGATTTTGGAACTCCCCTGACAGCTTCTTCAGCAGGGGAAGCTAGCTCAGTGAGTATACCTCAGGGACCTCCAGCTCTGGATAATTCTACATTTTCGTGGGTAGAATTTTTCCAGGGATTGCAATCCATTCTGCAGGCGCAGTCATCAGCCCTGTTCAATGTTCCCAGGGCAGAGTCACAGGTGAGAGAGCCTTGCCTGGACCCCATGTTAAGTGCCGGAGTACTCCTAGAGCAGCAGCGGAACTGCCTAATAGAGATTCGGATGGCACGGATAATGACGCCTATCCTGACTCCCTTGAGCATGATGAGATTCCTCCAGGATTAGAACCATATAGGACTATGCAACAGTTCTTTCATAGAGATGAACTACAGCTCTGATTTCCCAGACCTTGAAAATGCTTGGGGTTCCTGGGACAGATTCCGTGTCTGAGCCAAAGAGAAATCCCATTTTGGTTTCCTTGAATCCAGCTTCCCTCCCTTGGCTGCTGAATGATTGTATTGTGGTCCTCCTGTGTTGCCATGTAGTACAGGGATTACTGGTAAGTGTAAGTCCAGTCCCTAGACTAGTGTAATACAGTCTTGTCTGAGCTCGGTGTTGGCTGAGTATTGAAATGGTTACTTATTTTTAATCAAGTTTTGCCCACTTAACCACTTTGCCAGTCTGTCTATGCATAATTTTGAAGAGAATACTGTTCCCTGAACATACCCGGATCAGTCCAGACAGCTGGGTTTTCCCTCCCATCCAGCAGATGGAGACAGAGAAATTTTGACTGCCACTGCCACTTAACCCGAGGTGCCATCTGCAGTCTGCCAGTATTTCTCTGTCTCCAGCAGATGGTAGAGATGCAAAATCCTGCAGTCTGAGACTTCAAAAAAAAAAAAAAAAAAAAGGACGAAGTTTCCTTCACACAGCCTCCCAGGGGGTAGTTAGGTCCTGGTAGGGCCATCCCCCCTGGTATGTGAGGCATGAGAGCTGGTGGTCGGGGCTTTTCTCTTCAGCTCCTGGAGCCTAGATGCCATTCAGGGTGATACCGGGGGTCCCGGTTCACTCACCCTGTAAGGATCTACTTGAGCCTTCTGCCGTCTCAGGGAAGTTTAAAAAAAAAAAAAAAGTTAGTGTCTCTTTTTTTTTTCTTTTAGCACTGTCCAGTGCTTTCAGGCACAGCTTGAGTTTTCCTGCTGGCTGTGGCGGCTCTCCGATCTCCCTTCTCCCTTTCTGTTTTCTTTGGGGCCGCGTTCATCTGACTAGCCGCTGATATGCCGCGTGGGACTGCATGCAGTCCCTGCGGCGATGTGCGCAGCTGTTGCACGATGAGTTATGCACTCAGTGCCTCCCCAGGGGGGAGGACTCTTTGAGTGCTGCTGCGGGGGAGAAGATGAGAACCCAGTGAGCCTGGAGGGCTCTCAGCATTGCGGCAGCCTCCAACAGATCCCTTCCCGCTGAGCACAGGAATGGACGCCATTTTATCAGCGTTCAGGTCTGACACAGGGGGGGGGGATTTCCCGTCTCCATTATTGCCGCAAGCTGAGGCCTCTGGTGGGGGCTGTACTGCTCGAGAAGCTCCTGGGCCAGGCAAAGGGGAACCTGAAGACGTCTCTGACTCCTTCTTCCTCTTTCACTTCAGATTTTGTGCAGCTGTTGCAGAAGCTGTTCCTCCTGAACAATGGACACTGGCATTTCCTGGTTAAAGCATATGCTCTAACCCGTTAAATTATTCGTATCATGTTATATTTATTCTACCTGCCTCTATCTTCCTTCCAGCTTGTCTTTAAGCCTCCAAGTTTTCCATACCTTGTTGATTGTAACTTTGACTTATTCCTTTTCCTTTGTTATCTATTATTTACCAGAATTGTTACCTCAGTTTTACCCTTTGTTAAAATGTAAACCGATCCGATATGGTTATCTACTATGAAGGTCGGTATAGAAAACTGCTAAATAAATAAATAAATAAGATATTTAAGGCAGGTAGGTCAACCAAGCAACGCCAGGGCATGGTTAAGTGGGCTGGAGCCCCAGTCCAGCTCCGGGACCCAAAGACCAAGTGGCTGAGATCTTCCCCCACGCCCATTGGTGGCGGACATCTCTTCAGAGAGCTCACGACAGGATGATCCGCAGGGCCAGGACCCTCACGGGGTGGACCCTGGGCTGGATCTGCAGGGCCCAGACCACTGTTCTTCTCAGGCGTCTAACATTGAGGGTAATGATCCCAAGGTGGTCCGGTTCTGCAGGGAAGAACTAAGCCCACTAATACCCGCGGTCTTGGAGGAGCTGGGGATTGACGCTCCTCGTGAGAGCTCGGAGTTGGGAGCAGTGGACCCAGTTATGGTGGGGCTTCGGGGTCCCACCAGGGCTTTTCCATTCCATGACTGCCTTGCTTTTCCGGGAGTGGGATATTTCGGACATGGGGCTGAAGGTCACGCGAGCCATGGACAAGTTGTACCTGCTACCGGAGGAAGCACTGGATCTTCTGAGGATTCCTAAGGTGGATGTTTCGATTTCTGCAGTCACTAAGAAAACGACCATTCCAATCACCGGCACCGCAGCCCTCAAGGATCTTCAGGATTGGAAGCTGGAAAGTCATCTCAAAGATTTTTCAGGTGTCTGCCTTGGGAGCCCGGGCTGCTATGTGTAGCAGTTTTATGTTGCGGGCAGGTCTGCACTGGGTGCAGCAGTTACAGATGGACAGGACCTTGTCACCTACAGAATCCGTGGAGGCCAAGCGGCAGGAAGCGTTTGTGGCCTATAGTGCAGATGTGCTCTATGACCTTCTCCGTACATCTTTGAGATCCATGGTGGCGGCAGTGTCAATCCAGAGATGATTCTGGTTGAGGAATTGGGTGGCAGATATTTCATCCAAGACACAGCTTGGTTCACTGCCATTTAAAGGGAAGTTACTGTTCGGAAAGGACTTGGAGGAAATGATCAAGTCCCTCGAAGATAAGTTGCCAGAGGACAAACCGAAGGCTAGAATTGCTTTTTGCTCTCGCTTTTGCGGAAATCGATTTCAGGTTTTCAGGGTCCTCTTCACGTCAAGGATCCGACAGACATGCAGCAGTCGTGAAACCGGTTCTTTCATGGAATCAGGCCTGGGTGAGATGGCCCCTCCCAGGGGCAGGGTGGAGTTAAACACCCCCCCCCCCCCCCAATGAAGCGCGCGACCGGCTCACTCCTTGGTGCCAGTGATAGGGGGCCAGTTGGGTTTTTTTCTACGAGGAGTGGGTAAAGATCACGTCTGATCAGTGCATCTTAAGTGTCATAGAAAAAGGCTACACTCTAGAATTTGCTCAACCTCTAAGAGGTCATTTTCTGGTTTCCCCATGCTCTCACGAGCAGAAGAGGGTGGCGGTTTGGGACACCATCCTCCGCCTACGAGAAATGGGAGCCATTGTGCCGGTACCTCCGGAAGAGCGAATGCAGGGTCGTTACTCCATCTTATTCGTGGTACAGAAAAAGGAAGGTATCTTCTACCCCATTCTGGATTTAAACAAAGTGACCAAGTCCCTGAGAATCCCCCACTTCCGCATGGAGACTCTGTGGTCCGTCATTGCATCGGTACACAGAGGGGAATATCTCGCCTCTTTGGACCTGACAGAAGCATATCTGCACATCTGAATATGGCGTGATCATCAGAAATATTTGAGGTTCATGGCTCTGGGAAAGCATTACTAGTTTTGTGCCCTGCCCTTCGGATTGGCGACAGCTCCCAGGACCTTTACCAAGGTCGTGGTGGCGGCAGCTTTCTGCAAGGAAGGGGTCCTGGTCCACCCCTACTTGGACAACTGGTTGATTTGAGCAAAGTCAGAATTCTCGTGCCAAGGAGTGGTGGTTAGAGTTTTTCGGCGCCTGGCGGTGTTGGGTTGGATAGTCAACCTGGCCAACAGTCACTTTATTCCTTCCCAGACACTGGAGTTCCTGGGGGCATGGTTCAACACAAGCATGGGAAAGGTCTTTCTCACCGAGGAAAGGATTGTCAAATTGCAGGCTCAGGTTCGATCGCAGTTTGACAGGATGCCACCTAGAGTATAGGACTACTTGCAAGTGCTCGGATCTATGGCTTCCACCTTTAAGTTGAAGCTATGGGCGTTTGCTCATATGAGGCCTCTACAGTCCACCTTACTATCCTGTTGGGATCAGATGTCCGAAAATTTTCATTTGCCTCTCCCCCTCCCAGAATCAGCAAGGACCAGCCTGCTGTGGTGGCTTCAGCCGGACAAGTTGCGGAAGGGAGTAGACCTGGATATCCCCTCTTGGACAATTGTTACAACGGATGCCAGTCTCTCCGGTTGGGGAGGGGTCTATCAGGAGAGATCAGTGCAGGGCTAGTGGTCTCCAGAGGAGGCCTCATGGTCGATCAACCGATTGGAGACCAGAACGGTGCGCCTGGCTCTCCAGGCCCTCCTACCCCTGGTCAGGGGAAGACCAGTGAGGGTGTTATCGGACAATGTAAACCACCGTGGTTGC
Organism: Rhinatrema bivittatum; assembly: GCF_901001135.1. Classification (NCBI taxonomy): domain Eukaryota; kingdom Metazoa; phylum Chordata; class Amphibia; order Gymnophiona; family Rhinatrematidae; genus Rhinatrema; species Rhinatrema bivittatum. The sequence continues at coordinate 158,870,836 of NC_042617.1, forward strand.
ATCAATCGCCAAGGCGGGACCAAGAGTTGGGCAGTGGCCCAGGAAGCCCGGGAGTTGGTCTCCTGGGCTGAGCTATGTCTGGAGAGATTGGCGGCGTTACACATCGCAGGTGTCGACAATTCGCAGGTGGATTTTTTGAGCCATCATCTGTTGGATTCCGGGGAGTGGGAGTTGGATGAAGTGTTTCACCTCATTTGTCTCAAGTGGTCTGCTCCTTGCGTGGACCTGATGGCGACATTTCGCAATACCAAGGCTCCTCTGATCTTCAGCAGATGGGTGCAGAAGGGGTGGATGCTCTAGTTCTGCCCTGGCCGCTGCATGATCTCCTGTATGTCTTCCAGCCATGGCCATTAATAGACAGTCTTGCGTAATATAGAAATGCACCCGGGCGAGGTGCACTGGAATGTCAGAGACGTCCGTGGTTCACAGATCTGGTCAACGTAGTTGTGGACGGTCCTCTGAGGTTAGGGCACCTGCCGAATCTTTTGTATCAAGGCCCCGTTTATTTCGATCAGGCCGATTGCTTTTGTCTAGCCGCTTGGCTTTTGAGATGGAGCATTTGAGGAATAAGGGTTATTCAGATGGGGTGATAGCTACCCTGCTCCAGTCAAGGAAGACCTCCACCTTGTTGGGGGATTTTTGAATCTTGGTGTCTTGAGCACAAAGTGGATCCGCTTCGGGACTCTGTGGGGGATGTCTTGTCCTTTTTTGCAGGGTGGCCTCATTGTTTATCCTTCAATTCCCTGAGAGTTCAGGTGGCAGCCGTAGACTGTTTTCGTGGCAAAGTGTGAGGAGTTACCTTGTCGGCACATCTGGATATACTGCGGTTTCTCCAGGGAGCAAAACATTTGCGGCCTCCGGTTCGGAATCCTTGTCCATCCTGGAGTCTTAATGTCATCCTGAAAGCTATGCGTCTTCTTTTGAGCCTTTGAAGCGGGCAACCTTGAATGATCTTACTTGGAAAGTAATCTTCCTGGTGGCGATATCTTCTGCGAGATGGGTGTCGGAGCTTCAGGCCTTGTCCTTGAGGGAGCCCTTTTTGCAAGTTACGGACTCGGGAGTGTCTTTGAGAATGGTCCCCTCTTTTCTGCCTAAGGTGGTATCGTCTTTTCATTTAAATCAGTCTGTGGAACTGCCATCTTTTCCGGACTTGGGCCCTTCCACTCCTCAGTCCAAAGAGTTGCGAAAGTTGGATGTGAAGAAGGCTCTCTTGTGTTACTTAGAGGTGATGAACAGTTTCCACTTGTCTGATCATCTGTTCTGTGGAGTGGCCCTAGACGGGGACAGAAAGAACATAAGAAAATGCCATACTGGGTCAGACCAAGGGTCCATCAAGCCCAGCATCCTGTTTCCAACAGTGGCCAATCCAGGCCATAAGAACCTGGCAAGTACCCAAAAACTAAGTCTATTCCATGTAACCATTGCTAATGGCAGTGGCTATTCTCTAAGTGAACTTAATAGCAGGTAATGGACTTCTCCTCCAAGAACTTATCCAATCCTTTTTTAAACACAGCTATATTAACTGCACTAACCACATCCTCTGGCAACAAATTCCAGAGTTTAATTGTGCGTTGAGTAAAAAAGAACTTTCTCCGATTAGTTTTAAATGTGCCCCCTAGTCTTTCTACTATCCGAAAGAGTAAATAACCGATTCACATCTACCCGTTCTAGACCTCTCATGATTTTAAACATCTCTATCATATCCCCCCTCAGTCGTCTCTTCTCCAAGCTGAAAAGTCCTAACCTCTTTAGTCTTTCCTCATAGGGGAGTTGTTCCATTCCCCTTATCATTTTGGTAGCCCTTCTCTGTACCTTCCCCATTGCAATTATATCTTTTTTGAGATGCGGCGACCAGAATTGTACACAGTATTCAAGGTGCGGTCTCACCATGGAGCGATACAGAGGCATTATGACATTTTCCATTTTATTCACCATTCCCTTTCTAATTCCCAACATTCTGTTTGCTTTTTTGACTGCTGCAGCACATTGAACTGACGATTTCAATGTGTTATCCACTATGACACCTAGCTTCCAGGGCTACTATTGCGTGGTGGTTGAAGGAGGCCATTACCTCTGCATACATTACTCGGGGGCGGCCGGTCTTTGGGCGAATTCTACCCGTTCACAAGCAGTCTCTTGTGCCAAATGCCAGCAAGTATTGTCGCAAGAAATCCTGTAGAGTGGCTGGCAAATGTCTTTGCACACTTTTGCCAGGCATTACCGTTTGAATGTCCAGGTTCTAGAGCCTGGCAGTTTTGGTGAACGTGTACTCCGAGTGGGACTCTCGCAGTCCCACCCACAGTATAGAAGCTTTGGTATATCCAGCTGTCTGGACTGATCCGGATACGTACAGGGAAAGGAAAATTGGTTCTTACCTGCTAATTTTCGTTCCTGTAGTACCACGGATCAGTCCAGAGTCCCACCCAGTTCAGGAAGGGGATATTGGAGAGTCCGCTGCCTGTTTTTTTGTTTTTGTTTTCTCTGCAGAGTCTGCTTGACCAATTGTGTTCCTATGAAGAATGGCTCATGTTCTCGTTAATCCTACACAGGGTTTGGTGCAGGCAACTCTTGTTTTTCTTGTAAGATAGTTAATTGGTTTTTAGAGGTGGGGGTTATAGTTTTTGTACCTGGCTTGAGTACAGTTCAATACTGGCAGACTGCAGTTGGCACCTCTGGTTAAGTGGCAGTCAGTCAAAATTTCTCTTGTCTCTGCTGGATGGGAGGCAAAACCCAGCTGTCTGGACTGATCCATGGTACTACAGTAATGAAAATTAGCAGGTAAGAACCAATTTTCCTATATCTCTGCAGGGATATATATATATATATATATATATATATATTGACATCAATTTGCTCAGTCTCCATTTGCTGGTAGAAGTGCATAACTCACTTGTTCCCTGTACGTACCAGGATCAGTCCAGGACACCTGGGTTGTGACTCCGCACCAGTAGATGGAGACAGACTAAAACTTGTGGGCGGAGCCATATATAAGCCCCTGTGCCAGTCACAGCCCCTCAGTCTTACTCTGTCTCCAGTAGATGGTGCAGGTCTAGTCACAGCCCTTCCTGACCTGATTCTGGTGTTTGTCAGGTTTGGTTTTTTGAATTAGTTTTTGTTAGGTCTAATTGTTCTGGGCTAAATTGGGTTTCTTTTAATTCTTTCCCGGTTGCCCTGCCTCCCAGGGGAGTTGAGAGGTCCTGGGGGGACTACCCTCCCCCGGTCGAGGCCGCTGCCAGGGTTGAGGACCCGGCTGAGCTAGTGGCAGCGTCAGGGGTGACACCAGGGAGCCTGGTTCACTCACCCCTGCAGGAAATAGGGCTTTCAGAACCAGGGACAGCGCGTTTTTTTCTGTTAAAAAAAAAAAGTTTTACTTTTATTTTTTTGCGGCTCTCTGTTCCTTGGCGTTGCCGTTCCGTTTCGGTCGGTGGGGGGCGTCGCCAGCAGGGGGGAGGTCGCCGAATTGCGCCGTTTTGGTTATTTTGAATTTTATTCCTCTGAGGTGAATTTTCTTTTCGCGTCTCTGTTTTCCCGCGTTCGCCGGCATGCCTCGCGGTTCGCAGTGCAGGGCCTGCGGCTCGGCGCGCGCGTGTCTCTCCCGGGACAGCCTTTGTTCGGCTTGTGTCCCGGGTGATGAGGGCACCTCAGCAGCACCTCGGAGAGCTCGGTCCCGGGTCGCGCGATCGCCGCCGCGAGGTGGGGGCCCCTCTGACACACCTCAGGAGCTGTTCCCGCTTAGCGCGGGAGTGGCAGCCATTTTGGCCACGGGCCGGGAAATTTCCAGAGAGACAGTGGGGGCTTCGTCTCTGCCTCCCGCGCTTTCCCCGCAGCGTGCCAAGGCGGGGGAGGTCCCCTCGGAAGGGATTCGGTCCCGGGAGGATTCCTGTAGCGATTCAGCGGATTCCGGAGAATTTTCTGAGGACTTTGCGCTGTTGTTGCGCAAAGTCCTCAGATATAAGCGCAGCAAGCGCATACGGGGGGATCTCTCGCGTGCAGCTGTCCGCAAGTCCCCACTACGGAAAAAGAAGGCCAAAAAGAGTGCGGAGATTGCCCAGGGCTCATCCAGGGGGAAGCGACTTCCCCGGGGGCTCCCGCAAGAATCAGATTCCGAGGATTTTTCTGGTACGGATTCTGAGGCCTCCGAAGAGCCCCTGATGGGGGCCGGGACGGCAGCACCGGATGGAACGGCGCAGCCCAGTGCAGGGAAAAGTGCACAGGCCTTAGACGGTGACGACCCCAAAGTAGTTCGGCTATTCCGCAAGGAGGAACTGTCACCTCTCATCCCAGCCATTCTCCAGGAGCTGGGGATTGAGGCTCCTTCTGTGGTGGTCCGCCAGGAGGCGAATATGGATCCCGTTCTGCTCGGTCTCACAGGGCCGGCGGTCGCCTTCCCTTTTCATTTGTCGTCCACGGATATCCTATTCAAGGAATGGGATACTCCGGAGCTGGGTTTGAAGGTCAGCAAGGCCATGGATAAACTTTATCCTTTACCGGAGGAGGCGCTGGAGCTCCTCAGACTTCCAAAGGTGGATTCGGCGGTGTCCGCTGTCATGAAGAGGTCTACCATCCCGGTCACGGGAGCTACGGCCCTCTGGGATATTCAAGACCGGAAGTTGGAGGTACATCTCAAAAAGATTTTTGAGGTTTCCGCCCTGGGAGTGCGAGCCGCCATTTGCACAAACTTCGCCATGCGAGCTAGTCTGCGCTGGGCCCAGGTTCTGCAGGCTAATGCAGGTCTCTCTCCGGAGGAGTCTTCCCAAGCAGATAGGTTGGAAGCGGCTATTGCATATGGGGCTGATGCGCTCCATGATCTTTTACGCACTTCAGCTAGGTCTATGGTTTCGGCAGTGTCGGCACGCCGTCTCCTTTGGCTGCGCAACTGGGCAGCGGATGGTTTGTCCAAGGCTCACCTCGGGGCGTTACCCTTCAAAGGAAAATTGCTATTCGGAAAGGAGTTAGATGATTTGATGGCTTCGCTCGGTGAGAACCGAGGGTTTAAGCTGCCAGAGGATAGGGCCCGGGCGCGTTCTTCGTTTTCCAGCAGAGCTCGTTTCCGGGGACCCCGAAAGTCCAGGCCGCAAAGATCCACCGGGTCCTCTTATAGACCGTCCTCTTTTCGAAACACTCACTGGCAGCAATCCTTTCGAGGCAAACGCTTTGGCAGGCAAGGAGGGGCCCCATCGGGTGCGGGGTCCAAGCCTTCGCAATGAAGTTCGGCCGGCCCATCCCTCCTTGCGTCCTCAGCACGTTGTCCCAAACGTGGGGGCGCGTCTATCCTTGTTCCTCGAGGTATGGGCCAACATTACGTCGGATCAGTGGGTCCTCAATGTGATAAAACACGGCTACGAGTTAGATTTTGCTCGCATTCCAGCGGACAAGTTCCTGATCTCGCCCTGCAAGGATCCCGAGAAGAAGGCGGCGGTGCTAGACACCATTCGAAAACTAGAAAGCTTGGGGGCCATCTCTCCGGTTCCGGTCGATCAGTACGGCAAGGGCCGTTATTCCATTTACTTCATAGTTCCCAAGAAAGACGGCACTTTCCGACCCATTCTGGATCTCAAAGAAGTCAACAGATGCCTTCGGGTCCCTCACTTCAAGATGGAGACCATTCGTTCGGTGATTGCGTCAGTGCGGCCAGGCGAATTCCTTGCGTCACTAGATCTCACAGAAGCATACCTTCATGTGGGCATCCAACCAGCGGTTCCTGCGGTTTTGCATTCTGGGAAGACACTTCCAGTTCCGGGCTCTTCCGTTCGGCCTGGCGACAGCGCCTCGGACATTCACGAAAGTGATGGTGGTGGTGGCGGCGCACTTGCGTCGGGAAGGCCTCCTGGTTCACCCTTACCTCGACGGTTGGCTGATTCGGGCGAAGTCAGAGAGCCTGTGTCGGCAGGCGGTAGCCAGGGTGCTACAATTCTTGCAGTCCCTGGGCTGGGTGGTCAACTACAACAAGAGTCATCTGGAACCCACTCAGTCCTTGGAGTATCTTGGAGCCGTTTTCGACACAAAACGGGGCAGAGTGATTCTCTCTCAGGAACGGATATGCAAACTACAGTCTCAGGTTCGACGTCTTTTGTCTCACCACCGTCCGCGAGTCTGCGATTACCTGACGGTTCTTGGATCCATGGCCTCCACGCTGGCGTTGGTCCCTTGGGCGTTCGCTCACCTTCGGCCGCTGCAGTCTTCATTGCTTTCCCGCTGGAAACCGATTTCAGAGGAATTTTATCTTCCACTGCCTCTCGAGAGTCAGGCGCGCTCCAGCCTGGGCTGGTGGCTGGATTCCAAACATCTCTCCTGTGGAGTATCTCTTCTCCTTCCCAACTGGACAGTGGTGACCACGGATGCCAGTCTTTCCGGTTGGGGTGCAGTTTGCCAAGGGAAATCGGTTCAGGGACTTTGGTCAGAAGATCAGACCCGGTGGTCTATCAACCGCCTAGAGTCCAGGGCGGTCCGTCTGGCATTGCAAGCCTTTCTACCCCTTGTACGAGGAAAGGCGATCAGAGTATTGTCGGACAACGCCACCACCGTGGCTTACATCAATCGCCAGGGCGGGACGAAAAGCCCTCAAGTAGCGGAGGAAGCGCGTTCCTTGATGGCCTGGGCAGAGCGGCACCTAAGCGATCTTGCTGCGTCTCACATAGCAGGAGTCGACAATGTCCAGGCGGACTTCCTCAGCCGACACCACCTGGATCCTGGAGAGTGGGAACTGGCGGAAGAAGCGTTTCTTCTCATTTGCAGGACTTGGGGAACGCCCCACATGGACCTGATGGCACGTGCAACAACTCAAAGGCTCCGAGATTTTTCAGTCGCCGCCGAGAAAGAGGAGCAGAAGGGGTCGACACGTTAGCTCTTCCCTGGCCAGCGGAGGTGCTACTGTATGTATTACCCTCCGTGGCCCATGATCGGCAAAATTCTGCGACGCATAGAATTGCACCCGTCCAACGTGATCATGGTGGCGCCGGAATGGCCACGCCGTCCGTGGTTTGCGGATCTGATCCAATTGTCGGTGGCACCGCCCCTTTGTCTACAAGGGTTTCCGGGGCTCCTTCGACAGGGCCCCGTCTGTTTAGAGGATGCGGATCACTTCTGTCTCGCGGCATGGCTTTTGAGAGGAATCGATTGAAGCGCAAAGGTTACTCAGATGCAGTAGTTGCCACGTTGCTGAGATCCAGGAAGCAGTCTACTTCTCTGGCTTATGTTAGAGTCTGGGTAGTTTTTGAAGAGTGGTGCGTACAGCGGGGTCTGGATCCCACTTCCGCCACTATTCCTGATATTTTGGCTTTTCTCCAGGCTGGGTTGGCCAAAGGTTTAGCATGCAGTTCCCTACGGGTCCAAGTGGCGGCGCTTGGTTGTTTGCGTGGTAAAGTCAGGGGAGTCTCCCTGGCTCTCCACCCTGATATTTCCCGTTTTCTTAGGGGAGCGAAACACCTCCGTCCTCCTTTGCGGTTCCCTTGTCAGTCTTGGAACCTCAACTGGGTGCTCTCGGCCTTATGCTCAGCTCCGTTTGAGCCTCTGAAGCGTTCTACGATCAAAGATCTCACGTTGAAGACTGTATTCCTGATAGCGATTGCGTCGGCTCGTCGAGTTTCCGAGTTGCAGGCTTTGTCCTGTAGGGAGCCCTTCTTGCGCATTTCCGATTCGGGGGTTTCCTTGCGGACCGTTCCATCTTTTCTGCCTAAGGTCGTATCGGCTTTTCATTTGAATCAATCAGTTGAACTTCCTTCTTTTGCGGTAGGGGAGTCTTCTGACCCGAAATCAAGGGACTTGAGAAAGCTAGATGTGCGGAGGTCTCTTCTTCGCTATCTAGAGGTCACAAATTCTTTTCGGTTGACGGATCATCTGTTTGTGTTGACGTCAGGTCCAAAGAAAGGTTCTGCTGCGTCCCGCACGACGATCGCCCGTTGGTTCAAGGAGTCCATTGGTTCCGCGTACATTTTGCGCGGTAAATCTCCGCCGGTGGGTTTTCGTGCTCATTCAACGAGGTCTCATGCTGCGTCTTGGGCGGAATTTTCTCAGGTATCGCCTCAAGAGATTTGCAGGGCGGCTACCTGGAAATCGTTGCATACATTCATTAAACATTACCGGTTGGATGTTCAGGCTACTGATGCTGGGGGATTTGGAGAGAGGGTACTCCGAGCGGGACTCTCTGCTTCCCACCCTCGGTAACTTAGCTCTGGTACATCCCAGGTGTCCTGGACTGATCCTGGTACGTACAGGGAAAGGAAAATTAGTTTCTTACCTGATAATTTTCGTTCCTGTAGTACCAAGGATCAGTCCAGGATCCCGCCCGCAGTGTTGCGCTATAGTAACGGAGAGTCCGCTCATTGTTGTTTTTTAATACACCTACCCCTTGTTTTGTTCGCTCTCCCGGTTGGGGAGTCTGTTTTCCTGTAGGGGTGTTGAAGTTGTTTTCGTTTACTTAGTGAGTTTCTATAGTTAGCTATGTTGGCTTTTGAATTTTCTACTTTGACATTACGTATGACTGAGGGGCTGTGACTGGCACAGGGGCTTATATATGGCTCCGCCCACAAGTTTTAGTCTGTCTCCATCTACTGGTGCGGAGTCACAACCCAGGTGTCCTGGACTGATCCTTGGTACTACAGGAACGAAAATTATCAGGTAAGAAACTAATTTTCCTTTCTGGATTTATCTGACTATGCTAAGGAAATAATCGGGTAAGTAGTAATTTCTCAATATGAAGCTAGTTTATTAAAAAGGTATCGCCTAGAATTTTACAGTGTATGTGAAGGAAACATAATGTTGTACTATGCAATGTTGCATGCCAGTAAGACGTTACATTTTCTTCTTTCTGCCAGGTGGGGTCCTAAGAAATTTTCACCACACACCTGCCTTCAGCTCTGCTGCTTCCCTAGTCTTCTGCTGATCTTTACAGGGTTTAGGGGAGCAATTTTCTGTGGTCCCTATGGCAACAGCAGCGAGGTCAATTGGGTCCCAAGAGCAGAAGACTCATAGCAGGACAGGTCCTTGTAGCTGAAGAGGACATACACAGGACTATGTGAGTTGGGTTTTTTTCCAGTAGTAAGTTTCAGTAGTATTCATGGTTTGAGTGAATAACTGCATGGGTTTTCCTGCTCTAACTCAGTAGTAATCTGTGCTTTTGAGCCACTGGTGATCAGCTGTTAAGTGACGAGAAAAATATATGGTAAAGTTCAGTGGCATACCAGCAATTGGTTGATGCCCCAGCCTTTGTGTTTTTACCAGCAATTAACTGTTTTTAGCCCAATCAGTTTCCAGTTCTATTGACCTGTTGCCAGACTGTGACTTTGATGCCATATGCAGTTTGCTTTCCTGCTGTAACTTCTGGAGGTGGTGGCTGGTGGACCAGCGGCAGATTAGGTAGTACAGATGACAGTTTCCTATGATCTATTGGTTCTGCTGTCTGCCGCATCCTGTAGATATACGGAGTTATATTTTTATCCAGACTAATGTGAAAAAGTAGTAAATTCAATAAGATAAGCCAAAATTCCTATTAATCAGTAGATTGCTTCATGGGAGCTGAAAATTACTCTTCCAAATCCAGACATGAGCGATGTAACGCTTGTTCATCAGATTTTGATTCCATTATTAGTTGATTTGCACTGCTTTAATATATGTAATTAGGGATATGACTCTTGATGTGTTAGGTTTTTTATGTGGACCCAATGGTAGTTCAACAGTCTTACCTGCAGTGGCCCGAAGGAGGAGTTGACCTGGCGGACCCAACAACAAGCCGGCGTACTCAGAGGAGGAGGCAGGGTAAGCCCTCTGGGCTGGTCGCAATCCAGATGTCAGTCCAGGTATAAGACAGGCGGCAGACAAGAGTAATCCAAAGCACAATCCAAGTAGTAGGCAGGCAGCAGACAAGGGTAATCCAAGGCACGATCCCAAACAGTGACAAGCAAAGAAACAGCACCCAGCACAAGCGAGCCTGTAGCTGAGGCAAGGACCTGTGCTGGACTGTCAGGTTAAATGCCGTAGTTTCCCACGTGGGGGCTGCCCGGAGTGACGCTAGTGAAAGAAGGCGGAGCGAGGCAGCGTAGGCTTGAACACTGCAGTGCGGCACGGAACCATGCTGGGGACGGCCCTGATCACAGGGATTGGCCGGCAATAGCACAGGTTCGTTTCCTAACATGATGTTTGTGATGGATGAATAATTGACGTATACTTGTACATCACTTTGAGCCTGTGAGCTTGTCACCAAATGTAATAAGTAGTTCTTAGCCCAGTGGTTCCCAACCCTGTCCTGGGGACCCCCCCAGCCAGTCAGGTTTTCAGGATATGCAAAATGAATATGCATAAGAGAAAATTTGCATGTACTGTCGCCATAACATGCAAATTTTCTCGCATGCATATTCATTGTGGATATCCTGAAAACCCGACTGGCTTTGGGGGGGGGAGGGGTCCCCAGGACAGGGTTGGGAGCCACTACATTAGCCTATATATTTCTGGAAGGATGTGATCTAATGCAGAAAGTGAAGAGGGAGTAAACTCGAGGCATACTAAATATGGGGCTTTATTTAATTTTTAATTTTCAAATTTCACAAATTTATACATGAAATATTTCAAATGACATTCGGTACATATACTGAAAAGAAAAATAATACTTATGTATGTAGAATCACAACATAAGATTGAGGAAAAAAGAATATCTCCAAACTATGTACCTAAATATAGGAATTTCAGGGGCAAGAGAATTTTAGAGCAATTTAACAAGCAATCTTTTCATATATACAAATTAAGATAGGGAAGCTACCCTATATCTTAAGTCGATCACATTGCGGGAACTTCATGGGGGTGACCCAACAGGAAATCTTTCAATTGCATTGGATCAAAAAACAAATAAATATTTCCTTAGTATCTAACACAGCATTTGCAGGAAAATTTTAAGACGTATCTGGCTCCCATACTAATAACCCTTTCTTTCATGGCAGGGAATTCTTTCCTGCGTTGCTGTGTTATTTTAATTACATCAGGATATATCCACAACTTAGCCCCATAAAATAAAGCTAGTCTGTTTCTCAAAAACATTTTCAAAACATAGTTTTGGTCTGATATAAACGCAAACGTTAATGTAGCTTTCCTTTCCTTTATTTCTGATTCTATTGATAATTCTAATATTTCAGAAATGTTCATTGAAGGTTTTCCTAGCGTGTAGCAGATGGTCAGGACCAATGGGTATAGTGTACTCCTGATAGCAGTTGGAGACGGATCAGATTTCAATCTGACGTCAGCCCTAGTACATATACCCCTGCAGGAAGTGCAGCTCTTCAGTATTTTCCGTCTCCATAGCAGTTAGGGACTCTATGCATGCTCACACAGCGTTAGTAATTTTAACAAAGAAAACCAAAATAAGAAGAAATCTTACCTCTACAGACGAACCCCGCTCTCCTGCGGTGACACCCATTGGGTCCCTCCCCTAGTTGAGATTTCCCAAGGTGATTTCCTTGATCCCTCGGAGGTAAGTCGGACCTAGCCTCCGACATCGGGTGAGGCTGAGAGGCAGCGGGTGCAACTTCGAGCGAGGCAGTGAAGGTATTTTCCCTCTCCCCCTGCAAACGGAGACCGCCCAGAACGAGACCGGGAAGCACCGAGACAAGGTAAGGTAGAAATCTATTTAAAAGTCTCCGAAGCTCGAGGAGCCGCACAGGTCACCAGCCAGGACCAGTGCCACCAGGTTGATCTGCCCTAGCAGGGCTAGACCCCGGTCAGATCCGAGGGTCCTCCCACATGGAGACCCTCCGAGGTGGTCGCCATATTGTCCGCGTGGTCGCCGTCACCATTTTGCTCTGTTCACCTCCCTGTCCACCGTTTGATCCGTGCGCACAGAGGCAAGCCGTGCGCACAAATACCTCGTGTGCACAACATCGCGCGCCCAAGTACCGGGGCACAAGCGACGCACAACCACGCACTTACTGTGCAGGGCACATAACTTCGGCGCACACCAAACCTACGCTCACAACTTCGATGCACACCGGAGCGCACAACTGTATTTTACGCACACAAGCCATGGCTCCACCGAAAAATAAAATCAAAGCTCAGGACCTTTGCCCAGCATGCCCTATTCTACCAAAGATGGGTTGAAATAACTTCAAACAAGTGGGTCCTATCCATCATTCGAGAGGAATATTACCTGGATTTCCACCACCTCCCTCCAGACAAGTTTGTGAAATCTCCCTGCCATGACCCTTCCAAGAGGTTGGCAGTGGAAGCTACACTGACCAGATTGCTAGCCTTAGAGGCTATAACTCCGGTGCCTCCACAACAAAAATACTGGACATTATTCCATCTATTTTATCATTCCCAAGAAAGAAGGAACGTTCAGACCCATCCTGGACCTCAAGGCTGTCAACCGTCACCTGAAGATTCCTCGCTTCCACATGGAAACCCTACGCTCGGTAATAAGGGCGCTACAACCAGGAGAGTTCCTTACATCCCTGGTTCTGTCGGAAGCCTACCTACACATTCCGATCCATCAAGAGCATCAGCGTTTTCTACGCTTCTCGATCCTGGACCGTCACTACCAGTTCTGGGCACTACCTTTCGGGTTAACCACTGCACCCCGAATGTTCACCATGATTATTATAGTGGTGGTGGCAGCAACACTGAGGAAGGAAGGAATCCGTGTGCACCCTTATCTAGACGACTGGCTGATCAGAGTGAATCCCCAGAGGAAAGCCACCAGGCAACCAACAGAATCAAAACTCTACTGGAGAGCCTCGGGTGGGTGGTCAACACAAACATGAGCTGCCTTCAACCCTCCCAATCTCTAGAATACTTGGGAGTCTGGTTCGACACCAAATAAGACAAGGTCATCCTGACACCGACAAGGAGATTAAAACTGATGAACCAGTTACGAACCCAGTTGAGCGAACCTCGCCCCACAGCATGGGATTAGCTACAAGTTCTTGGCCTCATGGCATCCACACTGGAAGGAGTGCCATGGGCATGAGTCACATGAGACCCCTACAGCACTCACTACTATCGTGATGGAATCCACTGTCCCAGAACTACACTGTACGGCTTCAGCTCCTGGACAGAGTTCGGGCCCAACTATGATGGTGGCTACAAGAAGCCCATCTGAGCCAGGGAACGCGACTATCCTCACCAACCTGGATCCTACTCACCACGGATGCCAGCCTACGAGGATGGGGAGCACACTGCCAGGAGCTAACCACCCAAGGACAATGGAACAAAGAAGAGTCGGGATGGAACACCAATCGCCTAGAAGCCCGGGCAGTCAGACAAACCTGCCTAAGGTTCGTTCACAGACTCCGAGACAAAGCAGTCAGAGTTACGTCGGACAACGCCACAACAGTGGCCTACATCAACCGTCAGGGAGGAACCAGAAGCCAACAGGTTTCTCTGGAAATAGACCTCCTAATGTCATGGACGGAAGTGAATCTTCAAGAGATCTCGGCCATCCACATTGCCGGGAAAGACAACGTCGCTGCAGACTACCTCAGCAGAGAAAGTCTAGATCCAGGAGAATGGAGACTGTCACCCACAGCATTCCAATTGATAGTAAACCATTGGGGAACACCAACCATGGACCTCCTGGCAAACCGGTCCAACGCCCAAGTTCCCAGTTTCTTCAGTCACAGGCGGGACTTTCCGGGTCCCACCCCAGTTAAGGCAGTTTGGGTACATCCTAGCAGTCTGGACTGATCCGTGGTACTACAGGAATGAAAGTTAGCAGGTAAGAACCAATTTTCCTCTCTTTGTACGTACCCGGATCAGTCCAGACGCCCACCCAGGGGAATTGTGTTCTGGTAAGTCTGCTCGATTTCTTTATTTGAGTTATAAACACCTCCTCAAAACCCTCAAAGCCCTGGTACTCTTCAGAATTAAAAACCCTAAAAAACAACCTCAGACAAAAGAAAGAACATGGCGCAAGGACCCAATCCCGCTACACTCCGCAAACTACAAAACAGCCCTTCACAGCTACAGACTATCCACCCTCAAAAACAAGTGAGATTTTTACGCAAAAAAATTCATGACTACAGTTTCAACCCAAAAGTGCTTTTCTCATATGTCACAAGCCTCACCACCCCTCCCCGCCCCACCATACCGGACACTGAGGCAGCCTCCAAATGTGAAGAACTGGCTATTTCCAAAGTTAAATCTCCAACCTCCTTTCCAGATTTCCCCCCCCGACCCACCCAGCCTTTTCACATCTTCCCATCCTATAATGGCCACGCTCGACTTCACCTCCGCGAAAGAGATTGGTAATATCCTTCGAAAACTCAAGCCAGCCTCGCACCCCAACGCCACCATCCCTACCAAAGCCCTAAAAGCCATCCCTGACACTATAGCTGGACCTTTAGCAGACGTTATCAATTGCTCCTTCGCCCATGGGAGGGTCCCTGACTCACTTAAGAATGCGGTAGTTAAACCCCTTCTAAAGAAACCCTCCTTAGACCCAAAAGACTCCTCCAACTTCCGCCCCGTATCCAACCTCCCACTCATCTCAAACTGATGGAGAAAGTCGTTAACTCCCAACTCATGGACTATCTTGATAATCATGAGATCCTCCATAGCTCCCAATTCGGTTTCCGGAAGCACTTCAACACCGAATCATTACTCCTCTCCCTATCGGACCACCTCCTCAGAGGTCTAGGCCAAGGCCACAGCTACCTACTTGCCCTCCTCGATATCTCGGCCGCCTTTGACACCATCAGCCATCACCACCTCCTAACACGACTAGAAAGCATCGGCATTTCTGGTCTAGCCCTTGCTTGGTTCAAATCTTATCTATCTAACAGAAAGTTCTCTGTCAAAATGGGAAACAACCTTTCATCCCCTCACACCATACAGCAAGGAGTGCCGCAAGGTTCATCTCTTTCCTCTACCCTCTTCAATGTTTACCTAACCCCACTCTGCCATCTCCTCTCTGACCTCAAGCTCAAGTTCTATCTCTACGCTGATGATGTTCAGCTCATTATCCCCATCCACACCTCCATCTCCGATGCCCTAAAGCACTGGGAAAACTGTCTAGCAGCCATCAATTCCTTGCTCACCAACCTACACCTTGCCCTTAACACCAATAAAACTGAACTCCTACTCATCTCCTCGCAATCCTCCCCCTTTTCGCCCCAGTCTAAGGACCCCAAGCTAAAACTTATCACAATGCAACCATCCATCAGGGACCTCGGAGTCTTCCTCGACCCCCAACTAAGTATGAAACCTCACATCAACTCCATCTTAAAAGCTGGTTTCTTCAAGCTCAACGTACTTAAAAAACTAAGACCCCTACTATACACCCAAGATTTCCGCACAGTGATTCAAGCCACCATAACCTCCAAACTAGACTACTGCAACTCACTCCTCCTTGGGCTCCCCCTGTCCACGATAAAACCCCTTCAAATGTTACAAAATGCCACAGCAAGACTCATCACTAACACCCGCAAACACGAAAACATTACCCCCATCCTCCGAGACCTACATTGGCTCCCCATTTTCTCCCGTATCCACTTCAAAACTTTGACCATTGTACACAAATCCATCCATGCCCACCACTCCCTCTGGCTCGACATCCCCTTCAATGCTCCCCAATCCTCTAGACCCACCAGATCCGCCAATAAAGGCACCCTACATGTACCCTCACTGAAATCAGCCCATCTCTCCTCTACTCGCGAACATGCCCTCTCTATCGCAGGCCCCACCCTCTGGAACTCCCTCCCTGTGAACATACGCCTTGAACCAAGTGTGACTAAATTTAAAAAGAAACTAAAAACACTACTGTTCAAACAAGCCTATCCAGAATAGAATACCCCTTCCACACCATCCCCTCACCACCTCATGCTGACCACATATTCCTTACATTAAGGAGCTAATTTTGTTAACTTATGATTGTTCTTGTTAAGTTAATCTTTCCTTCCTTACTGATCTTGGTTAATCCCTTTCTCCCAGTTCCTTTTCCCTGTTAACATGTATTTTCAAGCCTTTTTGTTCAAATGTAAACCGGTATGATGTCCCCACTAATACCGGTATATAAAAGTTTCTAAATAAATAAAAAATAAATATTTAGTGAATTTACAGTTTGCAAAAATAAAAACCATGAAGAATGTCTACTCCTGTATATAGTTTTCACAGGTTCTTGTTTATATAAGTTCTTTTGATCTAGTCATTGGCTGTTAAATTGTCTTCATTCTGCTTTGATATTGATTATACTGAAGGCTCGCAGGTGGCACACCGGGTTATCAGGGGGTGCCTTACAGAGTTTTTTTCTCTGTCTCCATCTGCTGGAAGGGAGGCATAACCCAGCAGTCTGGACTGATCCCCGTGGTACTACAGGAACAAAAATCTACAGTTCTGCATGTACCCAACAATTAAAAGAATTTTCAAGTGAAAATGTGTGCATGAATTTGCTTTGGAAATCCTTTGTAAGGTCTGCATACTTGTTACACATACAGATTTTACCATTATGCAAGGACTTACATAATTGTTCTTTAGATACCTGATTCCCTTGCAATTACTCACAATCAGCTCATGTTTTAACTGCTTTGAATAACTGTGTCATCTGCAGATTTGATCACCTCACTTGTTCTCTTTTCCAGATCATCAATGAATGTTAAACACTTGTCTCATTGGAGGTCCCTGAGGAGCTTCTCTACTCACTTCTGTCCATTGAGAAGACTATGTTAAGATCCGCAGCCCACGGATAAGTCCCACAAGCCACGGCATTCACCCCTGATGTGCCAGTCAGTCTCAGTATGGCTGGAAGCAGCCAGAGTTACTCCCACACTGCTTTGTCTCTCCTGTCGGCCCTAATGTGGCCCGGCCTCAGCACAGCAGGAACGCCACTGGCCGCAGTCCAGCCTTCCCATATGTGTGCAGTGGTGGGAATCCCTGAATGATGCCTCCAAATGATGTCAGCCTCTTGGACTATTTACGCCAAGGCCCCACATCAGCTCCTTGCCTCAACAATGGGTCTTCTGCTTTGCAGTGTGTATTGCCAGCATTCCTGAGTTCCTGTGTCTTCAGCTTGCCTCGCCTTGTCCTTGCCTTGTTTTGCTCTCCTCGTCTTCTCCTGATTCCTTTCTTCAGCCCTCCCTGTCCAGCTTTCTTAGTCATCTCATCCAGTGTCCTCCGTGTGTCTTCGTCCTCCTTTGGTTTGCCTTTCTGGATCTTGACCTTCTGCCTGGACCTGACCACGTTTTGCCTGCCGCCTGGACCGGACCATCTGCTACCACGTTTTGCCTGCCGCCTGAACCAGACCTTCTGCCTGGACCTGACCACATCTGTTTTCATCTTGCCCTGACCTTGGTCTGTTTCTGACTGCCCACTGCTTGTCCTGACCCCAGTGTGCTATTGGTCTCTTGTTCTTGTCTCTGCCATAGGAACCTACCTAAGACCTTCCGGCTGCCAGAACCAAGGGCTCAACCTGCGGGGGAAGGCAGCTGGTATGGGTGAAGATCCAGTCTGTTGTGCTACAGGGCACGTTCACCAGCTGCTGTCATAGGTGCACCCACAAGGCTGCGTCAACTACACCGCAGCACCAAGGGCTTATGCCAACCTTTACAAACTGACCATTTAGTCCTAGTCTCTTGTTTTCCAAATTTTGCTCAGTCCGCAACAGGGCTTTGTTTCTTACCTCATTACTTTCTAAAATTTCCTGAGGAGTCTCTCTTGAGGGACTTTTGTCAAATGCTTTTTGAAAATCCGGACTCACTGTATGTGAGTAAAATTGAGGCGTGAGAAAAGGAAAGATGGCAATGAAGAGGAGAGATGGAAACCATCAAGAGGAAGATAGATAGCGAGGGAGAAAGACGAAGCAATATGTTAGAAAGAGAACACTGGTGGGGGGTGGTATGGAGAGAAGGGGGAAAGAAACATCATGAGAAAATCAAAGATCGTGCTAAACTGAGAGAAGTGAAGCAGAGGAGCTTCTGCTTGAGTGTAATTTTTCTTCTGAGTTACCAGTATTATGAACAAGTATAAGAGGTGGGGGGGTTGGCGATTGGTAGTGCTTACCCGTGAGAGGATGCCTATTCAGGCATCCTTGGATGGATTCCTTTACTGCACTGCAAAGGCATCTGCCTCAGGATCTGGGCTTGATTGGAAAGCATATGCCGGTGGGGAGGAGGAAGTCTCACGAAGTCCTGAGGTATGCAGCAGCCCTGGTGATCTCTGAAAGTTTTGCACGTGTGGAATAGCTAATCGCTGTGGCACCTGCGGAAACAGCATAGTTATTGTCTTTCAGCAGAGCAGCACATGTAGGGCCTTCTGCAGTCTAGAGTCACTGTGAGGAGGACGTCCCGTGACATCCCCAGCAGCTGTAGTGGAAATTGATGTGATATGGCGCAGTGTGGTGGAGAGGGAGTTGGCATTGTTCCAGGATGACGTTCACTCTGACAGAATCTCCAGGAAAGGTAAGAAGACCACCATGTATTCCAGTTTGTTACTCTGGAGACCCAATAGCATTCATATTCTTTATGATACAGCCATTATCTAAGCAAATAGACAAGATACTTGATGTTACCATGGAATTGAAAGAGCAAATCCAGCAGCTTGAGGAGAGCTAAATGATTAGGGGAACAAGCTAGAAAAACAGTTCAAGGTCGATTTTCGGAAATGCACCAATTTTTATAACATGCCACGTGTCGCCACACGCATATTATAAAATACGATCCCCACGCGCTCACGCGTGCCAGATTTTAATGTCCGCGTGCATGTGCGAGCTGGTGGCCTCTCCAGCACACAACGGGGGGAATTTTTGAAAAATACACTCGGCAATGCGATCGGCCGCTTCCCAGTTCCCTAGACCCCTTCCGACTCTGCTCCCTTTTCTCCTCTCCTCCCCAACTCCTAAAATTCCTTTCCCTACCCTTGTTTTCTTTATTTCAGAACTTAAATCATCTGAATAGATGAAATAAGTTCCGCAGACGGCTGGTGTGTGCTTCCCCAGGACAGCGTCTAATGGTGCTGTCCTGGCCCGCCCCTTTTTGATGGCCCAGTACTTCTGTGCATATCGGGTTGTTTCTAAAATGCAGTTGGCGTGGCCACGCCCGTATTACCCGGTTTTTATGCCATTGGGCTTTTAAAATTCGGGCGACAATGGCGATCCAGAACTATAATATTGCTCTTAATAAAGTTGGAAATCTTTTGCTTCCTTAACTTCCCGAAGATCCCTTTAACCAACCCTGAAAATATGCATAGGAGGTATTTTACAGAAGTTCTGAAACTCTCTGCAGAAACCATCCCCCCCCATCACAAGGACTTTTTTTTTTATTCGCCTCTGTCCAGAAAGGAAAGGGTAAACTAAAGGGGAAGGAAAGAGAGAAGTGTAACATCCCTCTGCAGATAGCTTTAACTGTATTCCTTGGAAACTGGACTGAAGTGAAATGGGCGCTGTCCAACTTAATTGCCTTCTTTGAATTAGACCTTGACAGTAATTGAGATGGGGGGGCCTAGACAAATACCTGGTCACTTCTGTTAGATGAACTGATGTACTTATGCTGTGAGAATTATTTTGGTCTCTGAACGCTGCTCAGCTTTCCTTTCTCCCCTTTTTCCTGTTATTTTCTGTTTAATATCAGCTCTGTATTCTTACTTCCATTCTTATTTCAGGTCAAATGTGGTTGCGAAAATGTGTATTATAACATTTTTCTCTTTACTTAGCATTTAGGTGATTGCTATTAATTTTCTTCTTTTGATGGATTGTCAGGGATTTTTTTTTCTTAATTCAAGCTTCTTGAAAGTACGGTTATGAAATGTAATGAATAAATTAAAAAAAACAACAAACCCTGAAATGTTGCATGATCAGGGATTTCTCTGTCCTCCATGCACACATACTTGTGAGATACACACATGCAACAGATTCAGGTGGAGGGAGGAATTAGGGGAGAGGTGAGGAGAGGATGGCATGGTTGGCTGGGAAATTAGTAGGATTGGCAGTGGTGAGTTTGTAGAGAAGGGGGGAAGTGAGAGAGGGAGCAGTCACTGCTGTGGCCTGAGGCACTTCCCACCCACATTTTATTTGAAAGAAATGTATATGCCACCCTTGTGCAGCTGTAGGCAGCTAAAAATAAAACATACATAAAATGTAAATGGGTTCTGGGAGGGGGGGGGGAGAACATGTACCATTACTGGGCTTGGCCCAGACAGAAGATCAAAGTAGAGGGGAAAAGGAGCAGGCTTGTGGGTACTGAAAGATGATGGCGAGATGAGGGGAGAGCAAAGCATGTTCCACAATAGCCGATCAACAGAATGTGACATTCATTTATTTATTTAATTAATTTTTATGTACCGTCATTCGGTATTGCCATCACAACGGTTTACAATTTTGTCATTTGGTTAACAAGGTTAGTAATTTTTATAGTCAGTGTTCAACTCGAGGGATAGTTCAAGTAATGTACTTGGGATGGTGGTAGGTAGATTGAAAGAGGATTAAATAACAAATTAGTAGGAAATACATTATAACGTTAAATTTCCAGGGGTAACAGGTTATAAATGTAGAACAGGTTATTAGGAAATAGTAGGATGACCAGTATAACGTTAACTTTTCAGGGGTAACTAGTGGCACACACAGAAACTATAACAAAATGGAATATCTCTATTTTTACATACAGGAGAGGCTATTATCTTCCACTTGCAGAAGCCAGCCATGCCTGAGGAAGGTACTTGCTCTAGATTCTTCTGCAAACTTCATCAAAGTTTAGTTTGACATCAGCTATGGAACTATACAGATCTTTGGCCAAGAAAGCGAAAACATCTCTGAATATATAAACCACCAATGAATTTTCACCAACGTGGATCTGAAAATACTATGTTTACTGCTGGCACCATAAATCTATATTCAAGGTGCATTAATAGAAGAATACAACAGACAATGCAAGTCACGCAGATACTGTGCAACAGAGGAGAGAATGCTAGGCCATGAAGAATTTGTAATTTACACTCACTGAAATAAAGTAAGTACTCATTCATTCTTGTGTATGTAAAATCCAATGTGGCATGTCCAGTTACAGTTGTGAATGTCATGACATATTCTGCCTGATACCCCATACTGTACTAAAACAGTTGTAGCCAGCCCAGGGCATACCTCCATGTGGGTTGGGTGTGTACTTTGTTCCAGCAGTTTTGGTTCACAATCCAAACTGAGTGCTTGGCTATTATTGATTCAGAAAACCTTTTATTGGCATGACATTGTGTTGCCAAATACATAAAGTCGGTAAAAGAATAAAATAATGATAATGTTGAAGGAAAGCAGATATTTATAAGATGTAAAAAGATTGTTTAACTGGGAGAAAACTTCAGCGAAAATGGCAGAAATAAAGATTACCGGCTGATCGAGAATTTCAGAAAGCATCAGTCTATCATAGAGCTGTGTCCAAAGAAACAGAAATGATGACAGAAAAGTCTGCCCAGTATGCCTGTGCCATATAGTTACCCCATGCTTATGTTTCCCAGACTATAAAAGTCAGGGCTCTCATTGGTTGCTATTTGAATCCAGTTTCCCACACTAGTCCTCGTTGATTGCTGTTGAATCCAATTCCCTGTTATGTCTTGCTCTTGAACCAGAGAGCAATGTTGAGTTGCATCAAAGTAACGGTCTTGTTTAAGGGTAGCAACCGCCGCATCAGCAAGTTACCCCCATACATGTTTCCCAGACCATAAAAGTCAGGGCTCTCGGTTGCTGAATGAATCCAATTCCTCTTCTCCCCTGCCGTTGAATCAGAGACCAATGCTTAGCATGTTTCACTTATGCCAACCACTTTCCCCTTGGGTTGAGCCTTCAGGTGCTGGTGTCTGCAAAGCATAAGTAATGGGTTACCCTTGATTCAGGAATGGAGCTAGAAGCCTGGAAAATACTGTGGGCTGGGGAAGCAGATCTGCTTGGCAGAACACTTCCCTTCAGTCATCCAGTTTGGAATCTAGGTATGTGTGTGTGTTTGATTATTTATTTAACTAGACTTGAATCTCACAGCCCAAGTCCCAGTAGTGACTAAAGTAGCTACCTTCAGACTACATCAGCTATGATATCTCTGACCTCTTCTTGCTTGCTCAACTTTTACAGCAGTCATCCAAGCCTCTGTGATCACTTGCCTAGATGTTCATTGGAATGCCCATCAATTTGAACCAGCGACTGTAACTTTTACAAAACACTGTGGCATGACTGTTGACTAACAAAAAAAAATTTGACAGGATCACACCTACCCTAAAGGCCTTCTATTACTCTCTACCATATGATTCTCAAAATCTTCACACCACTCTACCTTGGGAACCACCTCGCCCCCCCCCCCCCCCCCCCCCCCCCCCCGCCACCTACCCTTCTGCACCTTCTCTCGCTGTCAGAAATCCACCTTCTTCCAAGTGCCTTATAAGCACTTGGAAGAAGACTTTACAAGGTATTGCACCAACACTTTGGAATGCCCTGCCACTGAATGTCAGACAAGCCCCAGACCTGCTAGCTTTCAGACTTACTAAAAACATAGATTTTTCAGTCAGCTTGTGGCCTACAGAAATAACATGCAGTAAAACCTTTCCTACTCTCTGAAATGAGCACTGCACCTCACCAAGCACTTGACCTTAAACCTGCAAATGACTACTCATAATGCCAGTTACCCCTCAGGATACCTAGCGAGTGTGTGTATGTATATGTGTGTGTGTGTGTGTGTATGTGCATATATATGTAGAATGACACCCCAATACCTGTTGTTTGCTAGTAGAATCCATACTTTCTCCTTGTAAACAGACTACTGTATATTACAAGATTGTACTGCAGCATTAGCCAACTGTAACATGCTTTGAACTATTTTTGCAGTGAAAGTATGAAACAAATGATGAAATTAATGAAAATGAGATGCAATACACTTTGATAACCGCTAGATGGCCACAGGTGTTATTTATAGGTTAGATGTTCCATCAGCAATTTAATGTAACAATTTATCACAATCTCTGTTAGAGGTGCACTTAAGTAGTTTTAAGTGCCTGCAAATTTCTTGTGGAATCTTTAGGGAAAATATGCTTCAGTAATGTTTTTTTTATGGTAAATTATTTCTGAGTTAGAAACAGAATATGATTGACTTATCCAAGAATTTTTGTAGCATATAAACATATGGTACTGTTTAGCAGCAGGAATTCTTAGGTGCTATGGCTTTGCAGAAATCTTATTAATCTATCTCTTACTGTATTTGTATGCCTCTGCTGGTTTCTGTGACTGGATCTTCTGTGATGTTCTGTGCATGCATAGATCTACTGTTGGCATAGATCTGTGTAAATGTTCTGTGTTTGTGTAGCATCAGGCTTCCTCTGTCCGTGTGTTTGTAGTGGTCAATATTCAAAGTGTGTTCAGCTCTATTTTTATTTTTGATTTAGCAAATTTTAATTATATACACAAGTATCCACTTGAGAAATATACAATGCAGGTGAAATAAAAATACATCATGTATTATAAATTCAATATAAGAAATTCAACTTTAGACTGCAATAGTATGAAAATATAAGAAATAAGGGGGACAACCCAATTGGAATGGAGCGTTACTTAAATCTATATGAATTTTATAACAAAAATGAGGAATACAGCAGTCTGAGCAGATAACTCACAACTTTCCTACTAAACACCAGACAAACAAAGGAAAGCATTAGGTGTGAGAGTCTGGAAATGCTCTCAATTGAGATGGCTCAAAAAATTCATAATTTTGTTCTTGAAATTTTAACATATACATGGAAAATGTAATTGAAATTGTGCTCCCTTATACTGAACTTTCTCCTTACTTGGGTAGGTTTTGTCAAGTCCGGATAGCACCAAACTTTATATCCATGAAATAGCGCTTGACTGTTTCTGAAGTAATGCCTAAATACATTGTTTTTGTCAATAAGAAAGTCAAAGAATACCAGCAATGGTCTCCTTCTTGCAATAATTAAATCTTGCGAATTCTCAAGAAATGCTGTTAAGTCCAGTGGCACTACTGGTTCTTCTGGATTCACTTCTCTGGATAGTAAGTAATAAGCTTTAGTTATCGCTGGTTTCATGGTTTCAGGCAATTTTAATATTTGGGAAATGTAAGACTTAGAGTTCCAGTGAGGAAATATCAATTACAGGAAAATTCATAAATCGTAAATTATGAGCACTCAAGGAATTTTCAATATTTTCAAACCTTTTATCTGTAATTTTTTCTCACTGTAAAATAGTAGTTTGTACTTTTCCCGCCTCCTTCATCTGGAGCTCCATTTCTTTTATTTTATTACTCTGTAATGACACGTCTTTGGCATTTAAAGATACTTGATTTTTAGATTCTTGAACCACTCTGGTAAGAGATGAAATTGACTTCTCCAGCGATTGTAAAGCTATCCATATTGTCAACAACGTTATTTCGGACCGTGTTTGCAATACAATTTCTAAATGAGGCATTTCTTGTCTCTCATCTCCTCCTCCTGGCCTGAGTCTCCTAGCATCTCAGTGAGATTCAGTCTCACTCCTTCACCCCTCCTGTAAGGCTGAGTCTCAGCTGCTGGCTCCATGATGGTAAAAATCCAGCGGTGTTAACCTTTGTTGCTCTGCTTTTTCCCCTCCTTGGGCTTCTCCTGTTGGGGCTGTGGTCCTCCAATCTCCTCTGTCTCCTTCACGGTATGGCGGGGCCAGTTTGTCTGGCTAGCCGGGGCTTAAAGATGTTTCCAGGGACAGAGGGGAAAGCGCACGCTCTGCTATCTTCCCTTCAGCGACCAGCTCACTCGGCATCAGGTGTGAAACCTCCCCAAAGAAGATACCTATGCGAGGTTGGTTGTTCTCTATCGGAGTAGAAGTAAGATCTACTCCTCTTACCCTCGCTTTTCTCTTCGTGTGAGGCGTATTTTAGAGGAATAATCTATCACCAGGAAACGGGTTTCAGGAGCTTTTCAGCAGCACGTCTGCTCAGGCGGCCATCTTGTGGGCATCCCCTTGTTCAGCTCTATTTAGCCAGATAAGTCTAATGTATTTGGTTAAGTAGTGGCAGCTGAATAAGTCACTTATGCAGCTAAAAAGTTAGCCTCATAAGTTGTGGGCAGTTCAGGGCAGAGTGACTTAGACGCATAACTTATGCAATAACTAAGTAACTATAATAACTAAGTAGCAATATTCAGTCTTAGCTGTATAAGTTAATCTCCTAAGTTAGACCTGCCATAGAGCAGGTCTAACTTAGCTGGTTATGACTTTTGCAACTAAGATCAAATATATACACATGTTCAGCAACATAGCCATGCCACTAAATATACTATTATATACACCTTGTAACGTAGCGCCAGCTTTGAATATTGACCTCATAGTATCTTGAAGGATTGCAGCAAGGTTGGTTGCATGTTGTGTGGTAATACTATCACATAGCAAGAAGAACTGAAAACAGTTTTTCTCTGGTTCTTGACAGAGGAGAAGGTGGGGAGAGATCCGAACTTGACTTGTTGGTTAAGTTAACTTGCAGTTGAGATGGTAGTCTGCTGACTGTGTCAGGTGACACACCTAGAAACTTCCAGATGATTATATCGGAGATCACTGGTACTTAACCCATTTTAGTAAAACTCTGCCAAATAGTTACCAACAGGGAAACTGGTTTATTCTGGTAAATGCCTAGGATTGTATTTGTGTGAGCAAAGCTTATCTTTACCTGCATACCTATGTTGATGGCACTGGTACCAGAGCCTGATTTTTCAGTATTCAGGTCTACAACTGACAGGCTTGTTGGAGTGGGGAAGATTTATTTATTTATTTAAATTCTTTTCTATACCGACATTGGTGACACAAGTCATATTACATCGGTTTACATCAAACGAAAGTAGTTTACATCACAGTATCACACAGTTTTCCATGTTCAGCATTCTCACTATTGTAAGTTTTATTTTAGCTATCTGTGTATCGCAGAAAATGAAGTCAGATGGTTCAGTTCATTGTTTATGTATTTATTTATTTAAAAATGTTTTGACCATTCCCTCCAAAGTTCGGGGCGGTTTACAACAGTACAAGCATAATAGTGTTATTCATGAAACACCATCTAACAAAAATAAAATAAATATAATTAGGTTAAAATCAAAAACTTGTAAAATAAAATCATAAAATAAGGACAGTTAGTATAATACAGTAAACATACATCACATGATAAGCCTTATCGACAGACAGGATAATTAAACAAAGGTCAAATCATAAAAGATTTTTGAAAGCTTGTTTAAATAGATGGTGTTTCATAGCTTACTTAAATTCTTGTTTGTCACTTAAAATTCTGAATGAACTTGGTAAAGGGTTCCATGTAATTGGGTCAGTGATGGAAATGCCCATTCTCTTGTCATATTAAGTCTCATGGTTTTGTGAACGGAGAGTTCGTGAAGGAATGTAATGATGAAGAATCAGTTAGCCATGAGCTGTTATTATGTATAATAGCTAAGATTTTATATTGGATCCACCAGAAAACAGGTAACCAGTGTAGATTTTGCAAGATTGAGGAAATATTAACATGGAGTTTTGTTAGTCAGAAGACGTGCAGCAGCATTCTGCGATAACTGAAGGGGGTTTAGAAGAAAATAACAGACCGAGGAATAGAGAATTGCAGTAATCGAGGCAAGTAAGGATTAAAGATTGAGCCTGCTGCTTTTCGAACAGTACTACAAACACAGGTTTGATGTGGGTTCTCATGTCAAGTTTGGAGTTTATTTATTTGTTTTTAGTTTTTCTATACCGACGTTACTGTAAAATATATATATCACATCGGTTTACAATACAACTTCAACGTTAGCTCAGGGCGATACAAAGAACAGTAGTGGCAATTAACAGTAAAACGGGTTATAACATATCATAACATAACTTAAAGCAAATCATCTGAAAACAAATAAGATGGTAACTGGATAAAAACAACTGAGATAATGAGTTGGACTACGGTGTCCGACTGGAAAGTTTACTTGCGATGAAGAGGTTGCAAGTTAGGGAAGATTAAGGGCCTCATTCTCCAAGGAGTTACCGCGCGTGATACAGCCGTATCTCGTGCGAAAAATTCGCAAACCGCGCTAAAAGCAGTTATCGCGGTTCGCAAATGTAAATTTTGAATTAAGTATTCAGGGGGCGGAGTTGGGGCGGGGCAAATGTAAAGTAGGGAGGACATATCGCATGCCATGAAAGAGCTGCGCTGTTAGCGCGGCTGCTAATGCGGCCAATAACTACATCTTTCAAATGCGATACACTGTATCACGGTGCATATTATCGCATTGAATGAAAATGTGGAAAACCAATCCCCACAGACCTACAAAGGTACTGCTACCCAATAAAAAGGCCTGTTCTTAGTAGGTCTATCTTCTCCACACCATCTACACATTCACAGTGTATGGGGCAGGCGCACTCTATGGCTGAGCAGGCCCGATGCAGACGCCAGGACGTTGGGCGACGTCACCGCGGGTACAGGCAGCGGATCTGTCTTCCACGAACCTCATTGCTGGGTATGCTAGAGGATGTTGTGATCAGCAGGTATCGCCTCAGCGCTCGTGCCATCATGGAAATATATGAAGACATACGAGGTGCCCTTGAGTCTCGAACCCAAAAGAGCCGTGCCGTCCCCGGCCTCACCAAACTCTTGGCCGCCCTGCACTTCACAGCAAGTGGCTCCTTCCAATCCACGGTAGCTGTTGTGGGTGGGATGTCACAGAGCACCTTTTCCCGGTGTCTGCACCAGGTCACTGAAGCAGTCATGGGCCACATGCCTCGCTAGATAGCATTTCCACATGACAGACAGGACCTGATGGACCTCAAGCGTGGTTTTTATGACATTGCCCGCTTTCCCAATGTCATTGGAGCTATTGACTGCATTCATGTGGCCATCGTTCCACCCCATCAGACGGAAGCAGCCTACCGCAACAGAAAGCAGTTCCACTCCCTCAACATGCAAGTGGTGTGTGATGCTGGAATGCGGATCCTCTCGGTGATGTCCAGCTTTCTGGGATCAGCACACGATTCCTTCATACTCAGGCAATCAGTTCTGTTTCGCAAATTTGAAGCTGGCCTGTATGGCGATGGTTGGCTTGTAGGTAAGATAGACGTTAACGTACATCGAACATATTTGCAATGTTCATCTCTGTTATGGCACACAAATGTGATGTATACGCCTGTCGTGATGGAGTCATATGGCCCCATCACAACAGACCTCATTGGCTCATTGTGTTACCTTAAGTGGTGGAATGGCTCATGCACCCAAGCATGAGGTACACAGCAGCCCCTGTATGGCCTGTATGTGGCATGGCTTGTTCACCTCACTGCCCTAGTGGACAGCCTACACATATTTGGTGTAGACATGGCTACTGGCAGTGTCCAAGGTGATTTTAGACTTGTCATGTAAGGGCAGCTCACATCCACAGGTGTTCATGAGGTCCTGACGTTCCTGAGACCTTGCATGAACACCTCTACTCAGTTGTGACATTGAGGGGCAGCCAGTTGACACCATGTATGTTGTTGGGTATGCATACCTACAGAGAAGGTGTACTTGAGCACACATGTCAGTACACAATGACTGGAGTGCATAATGCATATGATGTGAACACAGGGATGTCATCTGTAAGGACAGTGGTGTAATGCACCAACCGCATACACAGAGCTGACATACATCTCACTGTTTAGGGGCCTTTCACGTGCTATAACGCCTAATAGCCACACACCAGCTGTGTGCCAAAGCAATCCTGACGCCAGACACATAAGGTGTAGGGAAACTGGAATGGGCTGCCTCGTGCCATCTGGGTCGACTGCATGTATTGAGCACATACACCCATGGGACACAAACATCAGTATGTGTAATCTCTTCCCTATGTCATTGCTACAGGAGACGCAGCCTATGGATGCAGGGCCTGGCTTATGACCCCAATCCTCCAGCCTGCCACAGCACAACAGCTGGCCTATAATGAGGCCTTACGTGCTACCCGCTCGGTCATCGAACGTACCATCGGCCTTTTGAAGAGCCGCTTCCGATGTTTTGATAAGAGTGGGGGAGCGCTACTGTATGCCCCCCCCCCCAAGGTTGCTCGGATAATCCTGCTTTGCTGTGTGTTCCATAATGTGGCTCTTCGCTATGGAATACCTGTGGCTACAGATCCAGACCTCAGACCTGATCCCCCATGTGCGCGTGCACGACGGCATGAAACCACGCTCAGGGGCAGCCAGGTTCGCCAACACCTTATACAGACACACTTCTAAGGTTGGCATGGGGCAGAACCCTGCCCCAGAAGGCCTGTTTGCCCACTGATGGGTTAGGAAATAGGTTAATGTGCAGACCTCCTTTCAGTCTGCTACGGGCCTCACCTGCTACGTGTGTCCAGCCAACAACTGTTTGGGGTGCTGCCTTACCACAGAAGGTGTAGGCCATAATAGGGTGGCGAAGCGCTGCCTCAAGCCTCTGCTGAGGTGCTGTATGTGTGATACCTATTCAGTGCCATTGGGCTAAGCACTTGCTACATACTCTGGGTTGCTGTGCAGTGCACTTCTGCCATCCAAGGTGTACCACACACCTGTGTCATTCCAGATATGGCACACATTATCTGATGGAGTTACTGATCAACACAGTGCACCTCAGAAGCAAGGAAGAGCCACCTGGCCATGCATGCTCCTGGAAGCAGCACACACACATGCTGTCAGACCCCTCATTATATAGATGTCCCCTGTTGGGACACACAGCCACCATTTAATGCAGGCCGGACATACTCCTGTCATGACATCTCACCTGAAGAAAGTGTCAGCAGTGCTGGCTGCACGGAGCTGTGGCATGGGGCTACCCAGCCACATTACGCATTTTTTGCTACAAAGGTGATGGCCTGACTGTTGGCAGCCACCTTGCGGATGGCCCGTGACCAGCAGCACAGCTGATTGGCCAGGCTAGCAGAGGAAGGATGCATGCATGTGTATACTGCTCTATTGAGTGATAGATGGCCATTACTGAAGTGTGAGCCCTCACCAGAGGACTGACAGGTGGAAGGCACCAGGCTGCAGTGCCCCTCAATGTGGTGTCAGGTGCCCTTCCAATGTATATAAGGTGCAGAAAGTAGCAGGCTGCAATGAAGTGACACAGAGGGATCTTGTCCAAATGGCTATGCGGCTCTCTGGACTGTAACAGAGTGCCTCTTTGGGCAAGGCCTCAACAGATGGCCTGTGCAACCACCCACAAATGGGTCACAGCTACACAAGGTGCTGATGTGGGTGTGGCTGCTACCACGTAACTCACTGCGGTTTGTTCAATAGCACATAAGGCATGTTGTGGACAGTGGAAGCACCTCGGACCATCCAGTTATACCCCTACAGCACGCTCCAGGTGAGCAGACACACAGTCATTGACGCTCGTGCAAACACAGACCATCATAATCATTTAGGCTCTACCAATGCCCTCATCACAGCTGCCGTACTGCTTATGATGACTAACTAATGTCACTAATGACAGATGATCACAAGGCCTCCAGCACAGGGCCTGAGTTGGCAAGAAAGGCCGTCAATACATACATGTGAATCTGTCCATAGAGCCGAAGGCTGTGGCTGAACCCACATTACCCATATCTTGTCCATATGGAGGTTGCACAGGGTGCAATCTGTGCATGAAGGGGTTCCGATGTACGGCTAGGCAGGTGATGAGGTCTATTGATGTACGGGCCACTCTCCTTTCCTAACATGTATACGACCCCTGTGCGGCAACAAACGTGGGTGTGGAATAGGAGGAATCGGTGAACAATGACCGTCTGCTAGGTGTCTGGAGAGAGGCGACCAGGCTTTCAGCACACAACCTATGCGCACCATGTTCCAGAGCTCTTGGGTGCACCAGCACGTGCATGGGTGTGAGTGATGATGGACTAGTTGGTACCCATGACTGTACAGCCACAGCGGTTTCCACGCTTGCTACATGCAGTGATGGGGATGACAGCGGGTCAGGCAGGGTGACAAACTAATGGCTGGCTCTATCATCATACTGGAAGCATTTGTGGCTCATAAGATATGTAGGATACACTGCCCTGTCGCCCTCATACTGTATGGTACACTGGGCAGGAAGGTGACCAATTGGGACGATGTTTTGTCTGCGCTCTGACCATAACCCTGCCTCCCCCCCAGTCTGGCCACAATATATGCAAACCCATCCCACCCAGCTTGTGTGAATGGCACAGGTTGGTGTGTTGCCACTATATGACAATGATGGTGCTGCCCACTGCAGCACCCCATACCAGGATGACATCTCGGGGTACAGGTGGTACCTAGGCTCTGCAGGACACACCCCCCTCACCACCATCCACTCTTGCTTTGCCCCTCAACCATGATACCATGCAGATTTACACCTGGAGCCTACATGTACTGTACCTTATGAGGGTGCACCCGTCTGGCAGCATTCGACCTGGCTGCACCCAGCGATGTCCTCCACAAGGGTATATAAGGAGGGCCAACGGTGCCATGAGCCCCTGCCATGGCTGGTCACAGTGTTCAAATACCTCACACTTGGCCAAGCACATGTGCATCCTTAACAATTGTGCTACCTGCTGCACCACAGTTGTGTGGTCCTGGTTTCCACTAGCTGGGTATGCAGACGTTAAACAGGCTGCACGGTACATGCTGTATCTTCTGACATGGCTACCTGTTCTTAATGAGGTGGAATGTGTCAGAGAAGCAAGATGTGCCTAAGGGTGCTGACAAATACCATTACAGTGTTCAGTGTTGCACTTGGCCTCTGCATCAGTACATACACAGGCCACACAGTGGCATGGATATGGAGGCAACACCGTACACCATGTATGGCAAGCGTTCGACAGGTGACAGCTTCCTGATGTCCACGTACAGTGGCAAACCATCAGTCATGGATTGTGTCCTCCATGGGTGCACCAACAGAGGCCTTAGTAATGACATGAGTACAGAAGTGTGTGACACCCAGTGATACAGATCTTCATTATAATCTATTGAATTATAACAGGACAACAATCATTCACATGCTGCAGAACCCCAGTGTACTTCCCTCCCTACAGGTGTGCTGGTCAGAAGGTGACAGCTAACCAATGTTGCACACACATCATTATCAGCAGAACATTACTGTTTCCACATGCTGAATGACCTGTGGCACTGCCTGACAGGCCATATGTGTAGAAGACCCCTTTACCTTGCTTCCCAAGTATGTAGTGCACAGGAGCTGGTGCACAGTGGTTATACCAGTACTGCTAACTGCGCTGTGTGCAGGCATATAGGGAATAAGGGCCACACATGGACCTACATGTCCCTCCGCATGACATAGATGCACCCATATTGGTACGTTGGGAGGGTAGGCGTCCCATCCACATGATGTCCCTCAAGAAAGGCTTGCAGGTACAGGAGCTTCACGACAGGGTTTGTAGCACAATGGGGGTGAGGTGGGTACATAACATGATGGTGACACAGGTCACACAGTCTGTGTAACATGTCTGCTGATAATGATGTGTGAGCAACATTGTTTACCTGTAACCGTCGCAACTGCACACCTGTAGGAAGGAAAGTCCACTGGGGTTCTGCAGCATGTTAATGATTGTTGTACTGTTGAGGGACAGTTATGTCTAACGGATATCTGTCACAAGTGACCGATACCTATGACTGCCCTGTACTGGTTAGCCAATCAACATGCCCTATCACCAAGGACAGTCAACCTTGGGGAATGGCTGGCATATGTGTGTGTAGCGACCTTACATATGTGAAGACACTGTAGGACTGTGGACCACACAGTGTGGGCCATCAGATGGTGGCCCATGTCCACCATGTGAACAGTTAATGGAGGATCCATGCACACCCGACAGCTAGGAGATGGCACTAGAGGGATGTGTGCCACTACGGATGGGGACCCCTTGTTGCGATCTTTGCACTTTTCAGACCCCCAAAATCCTATATGGGTGAGTAACAGTGACTGCACACCAGCAGTCACCACATCTGTGTGCACATGGACACCCGCTAAACACACTTAAGGCCTGTTGACCATGCCTTACACCGCTTGCACCCTGTACACAGGTATGACAAATTTGCAGTAATATTGTCCCCTCTCCGTACAACTAACAGCCCACTTAGCTGGCTGCTAACAGTCTGTGCACCTGCTTTAATACACAGCATGCAGATAGCAACATTACCCTTCCCCTGCCACACTTGTCAGGGGCTCACAACCTTAATGCTAAAAGCGTGCCTATAGGACGGTGTTCCTGGCACACAACCATGCTGCCATGGTGGGGATGTACAACGATATATGGGATTGCACAGGGTACATGCTTAGCATGTACAGCTGGAAAGGCCTACACAGTATTGTATGCCAATGGTGCCTGGAAATGAAGAGTGTGCATGCGCTATCACTATCATGGATGTCGTGCATGGCACCCTCTCGGTCAATCACCCAGCAGTGGTGGAAGCAATCTTCCATTTACCTGCACAGGTGAGAGACTATCTAGGAAGCAACGTCGGCTAGTACCTTAGCATCAGTTAGCCTTACTTACGTGATGTGTGTCATGCAGAGATAGGTACAATACTGAACCCTGGTCAGATATCCATGTCTGGACTCCTCACCGACATCAGTGCATGACATGAGCAGTGCTATTGCAATACATAGCTGGCCACCCCTTCCCCTTTCCTCACAGATCAGGAGTGCTGGCATACATCAGCACACTCCATTACTGTGCATTCCCTGTACTGAGGAACAATACCTCTTCTACTGTCAGGGACATGTCTGGTACTCCCCTATGTTTTACTCTGTAAGGTATGTGAAAGACAGATGCACATGTAGCAATACTGAACCTCAGGCAGGGGCCAGTTTGAACACTCAGTATTGGTGCAATGTGGGATACAGCATGCAAGGTGTGGCGGGGGTACACCAACAGCACATTAGGAACATAACAAGGACACAATAGGTGGCAGGTTAAACAGGATATTTATTCC
The DNA here is from genome assembly GCF_901001135.1 of Rhinatrema bivittatum. Lineage (NCBI taxonomy): Eukaryota > Metazoa > Chordata > Amphibia > Gymnophiona > Rhinatrematidae > Rhinatrema > Rhinatrema bivittatum. The sequence continues at coordinate 158,904,677 of NC_042617.1, forward strand.
TGACAACATTCAGCAGGGTATAGTCAAGTATTATGTGAGCAGTAACAGCATACAATTGATGTTCCTAGGTATTCATTATCTGCAAGTACTAGATAGCTAATGGATCCAAAGTGATCCAATTCCGGACTACATCACTCCACCATCAGCAGTATATACACATATGCAGGTAGTGGGTGTTATCAGTACTGGCAAAGCATGATTACCTAGGAACGGAGAAACAGGAAGTGGCACCCCAATAGCTTGGATACTGTAATACATAGATTACCGCTGGTCAGTATACAATGAGTAGACAGGCATAGGTCCCAGGCAGTCCATGTTGAAAGAGTGCACTGAAAGAGGACAGCCTGAGAGGCCAGCCAGCGGACAAGGTATCCGGCGGTTCAGCATGTAGGCAGCAGGCAAAAACATGAAGGGTCTGGCTACAGCAGTGAAGGGTCAGGACCAGACCGCAGCAGCAGGGGGAGGCCCAGGATGACACAGCAGCAGCAGGAGGAGGCCCAGGATGACACAGCAGCACATGGCTTTTGGAGACATGAGGCACAGATCGCACCACACAACCAGCATTAACAGGCCTTCAGCAGACCAGTCATCCTACAGCACACTGCCAGAATTTGCAGCCCTTGAACCAGAAGGTGGCAGACAGCAGAGTGGCGCAGCGGATGGCGGTGAGCCAGGTGAGCAGGTGGGTGGGGAGCAGCCAGCGGGACATCCTCTTCCATCTCGACGGCACTGCCCCTCTGTGGGGAGCAGCCAGCGGGACATCCTCTTCCATCTCGACGGCACTGCCCCTCTGTGGGGAGCAGCCAGCGGGACATCCTCTTCCATCTCGACGGCACTGCCCCTCTGTGGGGAGCAGCCAGCGGGACATCCTCTTCCATCTCGACGGCACTGCCCCTCTGTGGGGAGCAGCCAGCGGGACATCCTCTTCCATCTCGACGGCACTGCCCCTCTGTGGGGTGTGCATCACAGTGGTGGTTGGGTGTACCTGCCCATACCCCGTTTATGGGGCATGTTGGTCCCCTCAGGGCCCCTTGCCACGTCCCGATGGTCCGCTGGTTGGTGGCTGTTTCTTTGGTGGATGGCCCCTGCGGCCTCGGGACACTGAGGGACTTGGCTGGGGTGTTGATGTTGCAGATGACGAGGCCTGCATGTCCGGCAACCGCTGCAGAATTTGCAGCAATATGTTGTTCTGCGTGCCTATCGCTCCTGAAATGCTGTTGGCTGCACTTGTGACTGCTGCCGTCAGTAGCTGCATGTCTCGCCTCTGCTGCCTCCATGCTCGCCTCAGGGCACGCATTTCCAGCACTACCTGTTGCAACTGTGCAGCAGGCACTGGTTCCGGCTGTGGTTGGACAGGTGGCGCTGCTGGTGGTTCCTCATGTCCTGGGGGATATCCCATGGGCATTGCTGCCCCAGCTCCCGGTGCAGGGCTGCATGGGGACATTACCGGTGTGGCTGGGATGGGCGGGGTAGCCACTGAGCTCCCCGGGGTGCCTGCCCGCAGAGGAGTGGGGGGGGGGGCCCCACTCAAATTCCTCCAGGGCCTCGGTCAGGGTATAGGGGCTGACTGTGGGTGGCATTGAGGGCCGCTCCTCCTCCTCCTCCGAGTCTGACCACTATATTGTGGCGTCCATGTGGATTGGCCTGGTCATCATCGGTGGCCGCCTAAGCCCTGGTGGATCCCCGCTCATGCCTGGGCCCTCCCAGCTGGCATCAGAGGGCTGCTGCCTGGGACCAGATGGCTCTGTGGGGAGATTGGGGAGAGAGAGGATATACTGCATCAGTAACACAGCTTTTCTGTTATATCAGTGTAACGTCAAACAGGGACAGCTAATGTTTAACCAACATGTCATTCTGCATATACAGTACAGTTGGGTCCCTTTTACATGTTCCTCATGGCATGGGTGGTGGGGCTGAGGGCTGGGCCCAGAAGCCTGGCCTGTGCACAGGCCAGGCCCTAACTGAGACAGTGAGCTGTTGCCAGCATGCCTTGCACCCTGCTGCTTGCCCCTTGCTGACTGGGGGAGGGGGGCTGGGCCCAGAAGCCTAACTGAGACAGTGAGCTGTGCCAGCATGCCTTGCACCCTGCTACCTGCCCCTTGCTGACTGGGGGAGGGAGGCTGGGCCCAGAAGCCTAACTGAGACAGTGAGCTGTTGCCAGCATGCCTTGCACCCTGCTACCTGCCCCTTGCTGACTGGGGGAGGGGGGCTGGGCCCAGAAGCCTAACTGAGACAGTGAGCTGTTGCCAGCATGCCTTGCACCCTGCTGCCTGCCCCTTGCTGACTGGGGGCGGGGGGGCCACTACTGTTCTGCGGAGCACATGGGGAACAGAAACTTAACACTGTACTACACATTGTGTTACGACCTTTCACAGGACAGGAGGGGGGAGGGCCCAGAGGGCAACTTACCATCTTCGAGGTGGGAAGTATCCAGGCGGGGATCCAATCCCTCAAAGACGTCTGGTCCCAGACGCTGCATCAGTTGCCGCTCCATGTTGCTGAACCTGATGGGGCATGGGGACCTTCCTCCTGTGTCCCTCATGTACTGGTTCCTGTCTGCTATCTTCATTTTGAGCTGGGCTTTTATGTCTCGATAGCGGTGGGCCACCTGCTCCCCGGTCCGAGGGATGTCACTATGCCTCTGTATGTCCCCAACTATGCTGGACCAGATCACTGCCTTCGCTGCCTTGGTGGTCCTCAGACAGGGTTCCCAAACAGGTGCGCATAGTGACGCAGGACCCCCTCTATCAGCAGGTCATTATCCTCTGCGCTGAACCGAATGGCACGCTGCCTGACCCTGGCCTGGCTGCCTGGTTGGGGTGCCACTTCCGGAGGGGTCTCCTCCCTATGCTCTCTCTCCAACCCCCCAGGTTCCCCACTCCCTTCCTCCCCCCACCTGACCCTGCACTTCCTGCTCCCTTCCCCTCTGCCCTGCCTGTCTAGCCCTACCTCTTCCCACCATTCTCTCCTGCCTCACCCCATCCCCCTCCCCCTCCCTCCTATCACTTCCCTCCTGCCTATCTCTCCCACTACCCCTGTCCCTGCTCCTGCTCCTACTCCTCATTCCCCTACCACTAGGTCCCGCTTCACCCTCCCCCTCCCCCTCCTCTCACCTCCCCTCTTCTCTCCTCTCCTACCACTCCTCTCACGCTCCGTCCTCCACCAACGACACCACACTCCTCCTCCTCCTCACCACCAACACCACACCCCTCCTCCTCCTCCTCCACACAGATAGACAAACAGTAGGCTGACACACTTGCACTCCAACACAGATTACAAAAGACACAGGTAAAGGGAAACAAATGACAACAATTAGACAGGACACCGCACTCAGTAATCGAATTAAATAGCACCAAACTCCAACTAACTCCAACACCTACCTCTCTCCAAAACTCCTTCCAAACCCTCAAAGTAGGAGGGGCAGGAAGTGCCCTCTTATACCTGACACATTATCGCGGGACGCGGTACTTGGTTTCACTTTGTGTCGCGTACCGCGAAAACGTTGCGTACCGCGATAATATTTTTTACTTTTTTCCGCGAATCGCGAAACTTTGTCCGCATCGCGAACCCGTTTCGCCACTCGCGACGTTTTCGTGAGCGGCGATGTTTTCCCGATGCACGATAAAACACCTATTTGCATGGGAACGCCCCCGTTTTTTATCGCAGGCGGTACCAATGCGGTACCACTGTGATATTGGAAAATGAGGCCCCAAGTGGGGAAATAAACTGAATGTCGTCTGCATATATGCGATAAGAAACTCCTAAGGTAGAGAGCAACTGGCAGATTGGGGTGAGATAAATGTTAAATAGTGCGTTAGAAAGAGCAAAGCCTTGAGGGACACCAGTGTGAAGGGGAATCCAAGAAGATGTAACTGAGTTTAGGTGTATTTGCTGAAAGCGATTTTGTAAGTAAGATGTAAACCATGACATGACAGAGCCAGAAAGTCCAATATTTTTTTAAGGTGAGAAAGTAAGATATTGTGGTTGCTAGTATAAAAGGCAGTAGACAAATCAAGGAAAATGGTCATGTAGGAAGTCACAGAGTCAAAACCTCAGTGAATTGTCAGTACTTGATAGAAGAGGAGCTTAGGTACTATGGGGGTGAAATCTGAATTGGTATTGGACAAGTAGAGAGTGCTCATCAAGGTAGCTTGTGAATTGCTTCAATACAATGGATTCAATGATTTTTAGAAAGAAAAGGGAGCGAAGAGAGGCCTATAGTTGAAATGGATGGGTTCTTCAAAATGGGGGTGACAACAGCGGTTTTCAGAGTCTGGTATGGTACCATACATCAGTCATGCTGTTCCCTCTAAACTGTAATTACAACACAGGGTAATGTATTTCTCACTCTCTCCCACAATACTACAAAATACACACTGAGAGAGTCTACTATATAATCTCATATACTCTATAATGTCATATCAAACAAAATCCATTGTTTATTGATATACATGTAAAACATCATTAGTCTCACTAGACAAAGTTAAAACTAACTACTCACATTCACTCTCCATACACACCATTAAAACCATCACAAAAACACTGACAATCCGATTGATACCACAAAAGCGCCTTGTTTCACCTCCACCGGGGCTTCATCAGGGACTCATCCAAACATCAAAGGTATTACACCTCTTATCTATCAAAAAGACATGTTACAATTACTACCACCTTATCTCTATATCTACAATTATAAGTCACTACAACGTTATATCGTAACTTGCTGACCTGCACGGCGTTTCTTTACTCGCACGCACATGTTCTCAAACCACAATCTAATGACGAATCGATTCCCAGTTTCATCTCCATTCAAATATATCAGCTTTTAATTGTAATTTCTATAAACAGAAAAAACAGAACAAAAATGCCATTATCGCCAATGCCAATCGCCGCCACAGTCGCACAGCCAATTGGGGGACAGCCCCTTTGGCTTAAAATTAAACGCGGCACCTAGGCGGCGCGCGGCGCCTAAGGAGCGCGACAAAGGGGCCTGCCCCTTTGTGCGCCCCTTCGTGCAGCCCTGAGTGGAGCCTACCGCAAACAGTCCAGGTCAACAGCATTCCAATCCAACTGCGGCCTTACTCTCTCATTTCCTCCAACAGTCCGAGGATTACGGTAAGTTTTTGAATAACTTATAAGTGTATCCAGTCTCCATCAAATTTAGCTCACTCCAGCACCAGCCTTATTCCCAAGACCTATCAACCACAATAAATATATTTCTCCATCAAAGAGTAATTTCCTCATCTTCTCGTCAGAGACCACCCTCCAGGATCACCCTCCAGGTTCAACTACTCTCCACCCTCATAATCCCACAGCCCACCCCACAATTCTCACCCTCAACATACCCTCCATTAAAAATCAAGCATGACTGCCTCAGCCATTCCCATCATCCATAATATCAGGAGAACTCCAGCAAAAAAACTAGCTATACCTCACACCATACAAAAAAGATTCATCCCTATTATCTCGCCCCTGAATCAACTACTGTGCCTCTCACTCTTCACTATATCTCTGCTGAACGCACAGTCTCTGACAAAAAAAACTCACCTTCTTCATGACTATCTTCTCAAAACCCACACTGACCTCTGTGCAATCACTGAAACCTGGCTAAAACCAGAAGACATTGCCACAATCAACCAACTCCCTGTTCATTCTTATGATATATTCTCTATCCCCAGGCAGAAAAAAAGAGGAGGTGGTCTACTTCTTGCAGCTAACAAAAAACTAGGAATCTCCACAGGCCATATTATCCCTACATTCTCTAGAATTCGCTGTATTTAAATCCTCCCACCTGCAAATAGGTCTCATATAGGCCCCTCCAGGATGCCTTGAAGCAGACCCATCACCTCTGATAAAAAGTATAGCGAAACACATCAATACCAACACTCCAGCTATACTCCTGGGGGATTTTAATCTCCACGTGGACTCATCACCTCGCTCACCCAGTTGCAAAACTTTCCTCAACACACTTAACTTCATGGGTTTCATACAAATCGTTAAAGAACCCACCCATAAAGCAGGTCACACGCTGGACCTCATCTTCATTAACTATGGCCTCACTCCTTCCTCCCACTTAACATGCCTACCAATCCCCTGGTCAGACCATAAGCTTATCACCACAACACTAATGATTCACCAACCTACCCCCCAAAAAAAGCAGAACAACACGGTCCAATTCAGGAAGCTTTGCAGCCAGGAAACTCTCAGCAATAGCTTATCTGATGAACTTAACTACTTAGACCTCATGGACGCGGACTCAGCCGTATCCTCCTGGACCAACATCACCAAAAATGTAGCTGATACCACTTGCCCAACTATCACCAAAGTCTCTCAAGCAAACAAAGAAAACAAAAAACCATGGTATACTCCAAAACTAAAATCCACAAAACAAGAACTCAGAAAAAAAGAACAGCTTTGGCGCAAAAACCCATCAACTTCCAACCTCACAGCATACAAGTCCATGATGCATCATTACAGAATCTCCATCCTACAAGCAAAAAGAGACTTTTACTCACAAAAAATCCACCACTTCCTCTTTGACCCTAAGGCACTTTTTTTCACTAGTTTCGTCCCTCACCAAACCCCCCCTGACGTCCATACCAGACGATAAAGCTGCAAGCAAAGCAAAGGAACTTGCTACCTACTTCAAGAACAAGATCCCGAACCTATTAACTCAGGCCAAAGTAAACAAAGATACTATGCCTTCAATACCGTCATATGCCAGTCCGCTTCAAAAGGCTAGCCTTGGTGAATTTGAGCTGACTTCATCTCTCGAGATCGAAAACATCCTAAAAAAACTTAAACCTGCTTCCCATCCTCAGGATACCATCCCAACTAACCTACTCATCACCTGCTCTAAAACCATCTCCAAACCTATTGCCCAAATCATCAATTGCTCCTTAGCTCAAGGGCTAGTTCCTGACCCTCTCAAAATGGCAATCATAAAACCACTCCTAAAAAACCCAAATCTCTCTCCTGATAACCCGGCCAATTTTCGCCCAATAGCAAATCTGCCCCTCATCGCAAAAATCATGGAAAGTATTGTAAATAAACAACTTACAGAATACTTGACCAACAACAACATTCTCTCCTCTTCGCAATTCGGCTTCCGCAAATCACGAAGCACAGAATCTCTTCTAATCTCTTTAACAGACTCCATCATACTGAACCTAGAAGAAAGACAACCTTGTCTACTCATCCTTCTTGACCTAACAGCAGCATTTGACACGGTCAATCATAATACACTGGTAGTTCGGTTGTCAGACATTGGCATCAGAGGCATCGCCCTCGCCTGGTTCAAATCTTTCCTTCAGAACAGGCATTATAAGTGTTATGCTGGTGGACCCTTGACCCAGCGTGAAAGTCACCCACCTGAGGAACCTAGGTGCCTTTCGTCTCTGGAAGGTGGAAGTCCCAGTATCGTAACCCCTCAGTACCCTACGCTGGGCCTTAGCGTGAACTGGGTACAGGCCGGAAACAACCAGGTACAGCGTCCTGGTTCCAGGCAGGAGTCAGTGTCCGATCCGAGAGCCAGGCAGGCAGCAGGCGAAGCAAGGTCAGAGTCCAATCCGAGGTCCAAATCAGTAAACCACAGCAGCGAGAACACAGCAACCACAAGACCTGTTGTGAAGGCAATCAGTCCTTCACGGCAGGCGATTTAAATATCCTTCCTTGCTGACGTCGTCTTCCGGGGCCGGCCCCTGCTCAGAGTCCCGGCCCCTTTAAGAGGCGGGGCTAACCGCAGGCCTGACGACGCTGCTCCTCGGAGGGAGGCCATCTTGCTGCTACAGCCCGTGCGCTGCGGACCGCCGGGAGGGGGACCCGAGACAGCCTGGCTGGAGGAGGTAGGAGAGCCTGATCGCGTGCCAACACGATCGGGATTCACAACAATAAGGTTAAGATCAACAGGGAGGAATCTCAACCAATCAACTGTAACCTTGGAGTCCCACAAGGCTCTTCACTTTCTCCAACCTTATTCAACATATACCTGCTCCCACTCTGCCAGCTCCTCCTCAAGCTAAATCTTATCCACTATTTATACGCTGACGATGTTCAGATTCTGATTCCAATTACAGATTCACTTCATAAAACTCTGGACTACTGGGACTCATGCCTACAAGCCATCAACAACCTTCTGACAAGTCTCAATTTGATTCTTAATCAAAACAAGACAGAGTACCTTCTCATTTCCCAAGATGGAATCCACACACAACCTATCACAAACCTGACCTCCCAATTAACCCTATCCCCACAAGTCAGAAACCTGGGAGTCCTACTAGATAACCAAATGAATTAAAGATCTTTCATCAACATCGTAAAGGATGGTTTTTTCAAACTACAAGTATTAAAAAGACTGAGACCCCTCCTCCATTATCAAGATTTCCGATCAGTCTTACAAGCAATCATTCTCACTAAAATCTACTACTACAATTCCCTACTACTTGGCCTCCCTGCTAACTCCACAAAGCCACTACAGATGTTGCTAAACGCTACAGCAAGAATTCTAACCAAGACAAACAAGAGACCACATATCACCCATCTTGAAAAACTTACATTGGCTTCCTATTAAATTCAGAATACTTTTCAAAGCACTCTCATCTATCCACAAGGCAATACATAACATCGCCCCACTCGAGCTCAAGATCCCGCTTCATCCCCACACCTCCGCCAGACCAGTGAGACAAGCCTACAGAAACAATCTTCAGGTCCCTCCGAGGAAGACAGCATTAAGTAAAAGAGCCTTCTCCACGGCCGGTCCCAAACTTTGGAACTCTCTTCCACCAGACCTCAAACTAGTACAATGCCCTATCGTATTTAAAAAAAGACTCAAGACCTGGTTGTTCAACCAAGCATTCTCCTAACTTCAGCTGTGTATTAGAACTCCAACCGATGATCTTCATTGGTTAACCGCCCAGAAACCACTCCTGTCAGTTATCTCTATGCAGTCCAATCCTAAACCCCCATCCTTAACCTCGATTCTTTAACACCAGCCTGCATTAGGCTACATATCTATGTTTTTACCCAGTTAATTGTATCCTAGTTCTATCTACCTGTTAATTGTAAGACATCATCTTGTCATGGTTACTGTTGAAATTGTAAACCGACTTGATTAGTAATTCTGTTACTGGAAAATCGGTATATAAAAGTGCTAAATAGAAAACTACACTTCACCCAATCAGGAATTCACAACTGGTAGAATTAAGAACAAACTTATCTGAAATGAAAAAACCACGGGAACCTACCTTCTCAGAGTCCACCTCTCTTTCCCAGAATCACAGAAGTCACATGTCAAACAATTGTAAAACGGCGTAACCACGTCTTCCCCAGCTTTTATATCCTCCAATCACAAATAAAGATATACACCTGATACTTAATCAACTGTTATGCCAAAATGCCTCCCATTCAATAGGGCCATTAAGTCCCCCGGGGCCACCATATCCCAGTTGAAAATAAAACGTTGTTCCAATCTTCTAAGTGCTGCAGATAAATCACCACCATTTGGTAAAGATAATTCAGTTAACACAAAGAACTTTATATCCTCTATGGAGTGCACCAGTTTGTCCCAATGTTCAACTAACGGTGCATTAGTGTTCAACGACTTTATCCGACTTCTATGCTCTATAATACGGGACCGAATCATTCTGCTAGTTTGTCCAATATAAAGTAAGCCACAAGGGCATATAATCGCGTACACCACCCCCCTTGACTCACATGAGAAAGTCCCCAATAACCGGTACGGATATTTCAAACAAGCATGTTGAAATACTTTAATCACCAAAACATGTTGGCATACAGAACATTTACCACAACTGATCTGTCCCCTCACTTGTTCACCACATTCCTTCACTCTCCAATATTTCAAATATCCCCCCTAGATTTTTTCTTTTTTTAATGGCAAAAATGGGATTTTCACCAAATGTAGAATTGGATGAAAGCATCTGCCAATGTCTCAAAATGATATTTTTAATATCCCTAGTTCTAGAAGAATATGGTATAGTACATGCCACTCTCGTAGGGGTTTGTTTTTCATATTGGAACAAAAGGTTATCCCTATTCGCATATAAAGCCCTTTTATATGCTTTCTTAACCACAGATGTCTTGTATCCCCGAGCTATAAACCGATCTTTTAATTTCTGGGATTGAGTTTTAAATTCATCAACAGATGTACAAAGCCTTCTATATCGAAGAAATTTACCAATAGGTATATTTTCTCGTAATCTTTTGGGGTGGAAACTACTGAAATGAAGGAGGGTGTTCCTATCAGTGGTTTTTCGATGCACCGTTGTTACTAATTTCTGATTATGTACATACACAGTCATATCCAAGAAGGTGACCACTTCTTTATTGCAGGTAAACGTGAATTTCAAATTAGGGTCTCCCTGATTCAATTCTTCCAAAAATACTTGTAGCATCTCCCTTGTGCCTTGCCATATAAAAAATATATCATCGATAAAACGCTTCCATGTAATGATATGGGACATCCACACGGACTGGTAAATCATTTTATCTTCAAAAAAAGATACATATAGGCAGGCTGTGCTAGGCGCAACGGGGGACCCCATAGGGGATCCCCTTAATTTGCCAATATGTTTTAGAATCAAAACTAAACATATTGCATGTCAATACAATTTCAACGACCTGCAACAAGAAATGTAACCTTCTATTGGATATCTCCAAATTACTCAGTACACATTTAATGATTTGAAATGCATCTTGCTGGGGGATGTTAGTGTATAATGATGTGATATCAGCTGTAACAAGTATCCAATCTTTGGCTACCACTGGTAAAGAAACCAGTTGATTAATAAAATCTGTTGAATCTTTTATGTAAGATGTAATCTTGGATACAAATGGTTGTAAATAATCGATAATTTTTGCAAGTGGTTCCAGGATCATACCGATACCTGAAACTATAGGTCTCCCGGGTGGGTTGACCAACGTTTTATGGATTTTTGGTAATATATAGAAATATGCTTTCTTAGGGTACATTACACTCAAATATCGATGTTCCTTCTGGGTGATTACATTGCTCTTCAAAGCTGTTTCCAAAAGATCTCTAACTCGATCTCCAACCAGTTCTACTCTATTCTCATCAATTTCAGTGTAAAACTGAGTATCACTGAGTTGTCTCCATACTTAATGATTATAAGCATGGGTATCCATTATTACAACTCCTCCCCCTTTATCAGCGGTGACTATCTTAATAGATTCATCATTTCTCAGCTCCCTTACAGCATCCCACTCTTCTTTAGACAGATTATATGAAATGGATTCTTTAGTCAGTTCTAACTTTTCCAAATCCTGCCATACCAGTATTTGGAATGCTTGTAATAATGGACTGGGAGGACATGGAGGGCACCAATTCGAAGGTTTATATAAACTTTTTTTCATATACCATCTTCACCTGCAAAGAATTCTAAACCATCTAAAGAATTTCTTCAACTCTATCCGTGTCTACATGATGGGACAAAAGAAAAACCTTTATTTAAAACCATTACCATGGCTTCTGTCAGTGTCTTGGATGATAAATTAAACACTGCACTATAATTGTGTGTGTTTATCATACTTGTCCTCTCCGTAAACTGTACCCCGTGGTGTTGTTCTTGCCTCTGTGTCCCCCTTACAAATTTTTGTCCCCGATATCTTTTTTTCAAAAAATCATGTTGATCACCACTGCGGGTTTCCCTAGATTCATTATCTTTAAACCTGACCTGGCGAGAATCTTTCTGTTACTTAGTCCCATCCACATCTTCATTTGACTCATCTGAAGAGGAAAAATCCACTTTCTGTCTCCGTGTTTTTCTGTTTAATTGCATCCATGGATAAACGTATCCACTTGAATAATCTTTTTCATCACGTTGGAACTTACTGACTTATATCTTTTTAGTCTCATCCCTATATTCATCCAGTTGTCTCTGCAAATCCTTAACTTGCTCCTCTAATATCTCTTTGGGGAATTCCGTTTGGATCTTTTCTAATTCTAAATCAATCTCATTCTGGAGTTCTTCCATTTTAATTTTGGTGTTTTCCACTATCAATACCATAAGGTCATCTTCCGCGAACAACGAAGGTTCTTTGTGTATGCGTAAACCCCGCGGGATTCGTGTCACGTAACAATATTCAGCAAGTGTAGCTGCATGGAGCTCCATTTGTATAATTTTCTTTTTATTCTTAGCGTAATTCTCCCAATTCCCCACTTTTTGAGTAGTAGAGGGTAGGGATGTGCAGAGCAAAAGTTTAAGTCCATATGTCCATATGTCCAAAGGGGGTCCCATTTGCGGTCAATATGGACATATACAGAATTCAATAAGTTGAGTCTATGTCCATATGTCGCCCATTAAAGTCAATGGGGGAAGGATTTCCAGCCTATTTTTGGCTGCAGAATTGGGGTTTTCGTATCAATTGGCCCAGGAGAGAGTTCCCTTTCCTTTGTGCAGGGAAGGACTCCCTGGAAAGGGTCCACCCCTAGAGTTGGGTGTACCCGGTGTTTACATTGGCGTCCAGTGAATATCGTTGGCGTCTAGTGAATTCCGTTGGCGTCTAGTGAATTCCGACTGTACTTACGCACTTCAGCTGATGACAAAGGAATTGGAGGATCTCTCAGAAATAAGAATACGTGTGGGAACACAAGGCCTGGATGAACAGGCACATCATTCGAGGACAGAGGTCGGTCCCAGCTAGGGACACAAGGCCTGCATGAACAGGAACAGCAACCAGGTTAAAACACTTGTGGGAACACAAGGCCTGGATGAAGAGGCGCAGCAGTCGAGCACAGAGGTCAATCCCAGCTAGGGACACAAGGCCTGGATGAACAGGAACAGCAACCAGGTTAAAACACTTGTGGGAACACAAGGCCTGGATGAAGAGGCGCAGCAGTCGAGCACAGAGGTCAATCCCAGCTAGGGACACAAGGCCTGGATGAACAGGAACAGCAACCAGGTTAAAACACTTGTGGGAACACAAGGCCTGGATGAAGAGGCGCAGCAGTCGAGCACAGAGGTCAATCCCAGCTAGGGACACAAGGCCTGGATGAACAGGAACAGCAACCAGGTTAAAACACCTGTGGGAACACAAGGCCTGGATGAACACGGATACTCGGATAGTAATTTTTATTTGTTTTTATGTATTTATATTCTTATTCTAAAACGTTTCTAGCACTTCATACTTGATTACACTCAGGTACTGTAGGTATTTCCCTATCCCCAGAGGAACACAAGGCCTGGAGGAACGGGCACAGCAACGGAGTTAAAACACTTGTGGGAACACAAGGCCTGGATGAACAAGCACATCATTCGAGCACAGAGGTCAATCCCAGCTAGGGACACAAGGCGAACAAGCTCAATCCAAAGCAAATGAGCTAGCCCTATTCTTTCAGCAGAAGATTTCAAACACACTTGCTGTCCTTCCTACCAAGACTGACTACACCACCTCATTCAATAACACCTACATTCTTAAGGGAGTCAAGTTCAACAAATTCGAATTAACATCAACCAAAGAGATCGAATCCATTCTTAAAAGGCAGAAACCATCCAGCCACCCATCGGACAACATACCTTCCAAGCTACTGCTACTTATTCCAAATATAATCTCTGGTCCCTTAACCAAAATCATAAACTGCTGCTTAACTCAAGGACTCTACCCAGATAGTCTAAAAAACGCATCCCTGAAACCACTCCTCAAGAAACATAACCTAGACCCTGGTGTTCTGGCTAATTTCCGCCCTATCTGGAATCTACCATTTTTAGCCAAACTCACAGAGAAATTGGTCAACATCCAGCTCTTGGATTATTTAGAAGATCACAACTTACTTTTCCCTTCCCAATATGGGTTCCGCAAATCTCGCAGCACAGAAACCCTACTCATATCTCTAACTGACCATATTATTATGGGTCTAGACAAAGGACACTCCTTTCTCCTAATCCTTTTAGACATTTTGGCGGCTTTCGACACCAACCACCCCATCCTCTTCAATCGCCTTTCAGACATAGGCATTTTGGGAACAGTCCACAATTGGTTCAAGTCGTTCCTCAGTAATAGAAGTTTTAAAGTCTAAATAAAAAATAAAGAATCACCATCTACAAATTCTTCCCTTGGCGTACCACAAGGTTCATCCCTATCACCTACCCTTTTCAATATTTACCTCCTTCCCCTTTGCCAACCGTTAACTAGTCTTAACCTCATTCACTACATCTATGCAGACCATGTTCAGATTCTTATTCCAATAACAGAATCTATTAACAAAGCCATCGCACTTTGGAACAACAGCTTACAAGCCATCACTAATCTCCTCAACAGTCTAGCATGAGATCTTAAGAAACTCACATTATTCTCAACAATTTTTTACTCCTAGCAAAACCTCTACCAAGTACACAGGGGTCTGTATATTGATAGCCCAGCGCCTGCTGTTTGAATACCGCTCTTGCCGAACTGACCCGCAGGGTCGATATTTATATTACAGATAGCAATAGATGGAACGGTCAATCCCACCTAGGGACACAAGGCCTGGATGAACAGGCACAGCCGCAACTGAGTTAAAACACTTGTGGGAACACAAGGTCTGGATGAACAGGCAAACAAACAGGTTGTTTTCTTTGCACCCCTGTTTTCTGTAAACCGACATGATGTTAAAGATTTCATGAATGCCGGTATAAAAAAACCTTAAATAAATAAAATCAATAAGTACGTAAGGGAAAGTTGAAAAGAACTGGAAGATCGAGTTCAAGAGGGTGGGAAACCGTTAAGAGGTAAACGGGTGGGGTGGGGTCCGTGCAGTCCGCCCTGAGGATTCAACCCGGTGGGTTCGGTCGGACCTGGGTTTCGGCGGATCCCCCACCCCTTTCGCGTGGGGTGGGGCGGGGAACGCCTCCCGGACGGCCCCGGCCCCCGCAGGGCACATTTCCTCCGTGGCGGTGTGTCGCGACCGGCTCCGGGTCGGCTGGGAAGGCCCAGGGGGGGTAGGTGGCCCTCCGCTCCGGTGGCGCGTGTTATAGCCCCCCCCCGGCAGCAGCTTCGCCGTTTCCCCCGGCATTTTTACTCCTAGCAAAACCTCTACCAAGTACACAGGGGTCTGTATATTGATAGCCCAGCGCCTGCTCTTTGAATACCGCTCTTGCCTTACCGACCTGCTGTGTCGATATTTATTATTACAGATAGCAATTAATTATATTTATTTATTTATTTAATTTATTTATTTAACATTTTTCTATACCGACCTTCATGGTTAAATACCATATCAGGACGGTTTACATCGAACAGGGGTAAAAATAACTAGGTAAAGGAAGAAACAAAGTTACATTAAACGAGGACCGTGAACTTGGAAGCTTAGGTAGCTGGAAGAAAAAAGATAAAGTTAAGTTTTTAAATCGGCAAGGCTTACACAAGCCTTGCCAATATTATAATTAATATATTATAAATAATATCGCCCCTCCAATATTCTCATTTACTAGTTTGCTACCCTATGCACTTCAGCTGATGACAAAAGAATTGGAAGATCTCTCATAAATAATAATACGTGTGGGAACACAAGGTCTGGATGAACAGGCAGGCACAGCAATGGACTTAAAACACCAGTAGGAACACAAGGCCTGGATGAAGAGGCACATCATTCGAGGACAGAGGTCAATCAATCCCACCTAGGGACACAAGCCGCGGAGGAAAATAAACTAACCAGGATTCCCTCAGTAACGGCGAGTGAAGAGGGAAGAGCCCAGCGCCGAATCCCCGCCCATCCGGCGGGCGCGGGAAATGTGGCGTACGGAAGACCGCTTCCCCGGCGCCACTCGGGGGCCCAAGTCCTTCTGATCGAGGATCAGCCCGCGGACGGTGTTAGGCCGGTAGTGGCCCCCGGCGCGCCGGGACCGGGTCTTCTCGGAGTCAGGTTGTTTGGGAATGCAGCCCAAAGCGGGTGGTAAGCTCCATGTAAGGCTAAATACCGGCACGAGACCGATCAAACAGCTAGTAGCAATAGGAATCTCTGGATTGGCGCTCGCCTGGTTCAAATTGTTTCTAACCAACAGAGGTTATAAGGTAAAAATCCAGAACAAAGAATCACCACGCCACGACTCGGCCATCGGAGTCCCACAATGTTCCTCTTTATCCCCTTCACTCTTTAATACCTCCTACCACTCTGCCGACTCCTTACCAACCTCAATTTAATACACTTTCTCTATGCAGACGACATCCAGATCCTGATCCCCATCAAAGAATCATACTCAAAAACCCTCAAATACTGGGATTCCTGTCACCTAGAAATCAAAAGCCTCCTCAACAGCCTAAATCTGGTACTAAACTCCTCTAAAACTGAAGTATTACTCATAACTCCTGACAACAATCTCACAGCTTGTCTCCCAACCAACCTACAAACTACTCATGTGAGGGATCTAGGTGTGCTAATCGACAATTAACTGAACTTCAAAGCCCACATCAATAAAACCACCAAAGACTGCTTCTATAAACTGCAAGTTTTAAAAAGGATAAGACCACTCTTCCACGCCAAAGACTTCAGAACCATCCTCCAAGCCCTCATTTTCTCTAAATTAGACTACTGCAACTCTACATTACTTGGACTCCCTTCCTCATACACAAAACCACTCCAAATGGTTCAAAACGCAGCAGCCCGTCTACTAACAAACACTAGGAAAAGAGACCACATTTCCCCAGTCCTAAAAGACCTCCACTGGTTACCAATTCAGTTCAGAGTCATTTACAAATCCATCACCTTGCTATACAAAATCATTCACCAACACACCATAATCGACCTACAAATTCCTCTCCGTTTATTCAAATGCACAAGACCGACCAGGGAAGCCTAAAGAGGATGCAATGCCGGTATAAATAAATAAAATAAATAAATAAAATCAATAAGTACGTAAGGGAAAGTTGAAAAGAACTTTCAAGAGCGAGTTCAAAAGGGCGGGAAACCGTTAAGAGGTAAACGGGTGGGGTGGGGTCCATGCAGTCCGCCTGGAGGATTCAACCCGGCGGGTTCGGCGGGTTTCGGCGGATCCCCCACCCCTTTCGCGGGGAGTGGGGGGGGCGGGGAACGCGTCCCGGACGGCCCCTGCCCCCGCAGGGCGCATTTCCTCCGCGGCGGTGCGCCACAACTGGCTCCGTGTCGGCTGGGAAGGCCCAGGGGGGGCAGGTGGCCTGCTGCTCCGGCGGCGAGTGTTATAGCCCCCCCCGGCAGCAGCTTCGCAGTTTCCCCCTGACAAGGGTCCACCTCCAAGTTCAACAATTTCTTACTCTTTACTTTGTCTGTCAAGGCTTGACGTCTCTACAAGGGTTTGACCTGAAATGCTGTGCATGTCCGTCCGGGAGTAAATAAATAAATAAATAAAATCAATAAGTACGTAAGGGAAAGTTGAAAAGAACTTTGAAGAGCGAGTTCAAAAGGGCGGGAAACCGTTAAGAGGTAAACGGGTGGGGTGGGGTGCGTGCAGTCCGCCTGGAGGATTCAACCCGGCGGGTTTGGTCGGACCGGGGTTTCGGCGGATCCCCCACCCCTTTCGCGGGGGGCGGGGAACGCCTCCCGGACGGCCCCGGCCCCCGCAGGGCGCATTTCCTCCACGGCGGTGCGCCGCAACCGGCTCCGTGTCGGCTGGGAAGGCCCAGGGGGGGCAGGTGGCCTGCCGCTCCGGCGGCGAGTATTATAGCCCCCCCCCCCCCCCCCCCCCCCCGGCAGCAGCTTCGCAGTTTCCCCCGGACAAGGGTCCACCTCCAAGTTCAACAATTTCTTACTCTTTACTTTGTCTGTCGAGGCTTGACGTCTCTAAAAGGGTTTGACCTGGAATGCTGTGCATGTCCATCCAATATCGCATACAATATAAAGTGGCCTGTTTAATTCAAAATGTTGTACACGGGGAGATCTCAGAAATGAACCTCGCCTCCTAACCTTTCGGGAAAGACTCAAGACATGGCTTTTCAGGCAAGCCTTCCCAAACTCCACCTAACACGCACCATCAATAAATTCTTTGTTCAGAAGCTGTATATATTGTATATACAGGTGGCCCGCCGCTCCAGCGGCGCGTGTTATAGCCCCCCCTGGCAGCAGCTTCGCCGTTTCCCCCGCCGTTTCCTCCTTCCCCTTTGCCAACTGTTAACTAGTCTTAACCTCATTCACTACATCTATGCAGACGATGTTCAGATTCTTATTCCCATAACAGAATCTATTAACAGAGCCATCGCACTTTGGAACAACAGCTTACAAGCCATCACTAATCTCCTCAACAGTCTAAGCATGAGATCTTATTAAGAAACTCACATTATCCTCAACAAATTCTTACTCCTAGCAAAACCTCTACCAAGTACACAGGGGTCTGTATTTTGATAGCCCAGCGCTTGCTGTTTGAATACCGCTCTTGCCGTACCGACCCGCAGGGACCACCTAGGGACACAAGCTGTAGAGGAAAAGAAACTAACCAGGATTCCCTCAGTAACGGCGAGTGAAGAGGGAAGAGCCCAGCTCCAAATCCCCGCCTGTCCGGCGGGCGCGGGAAATGTGGCATACGGAAGACCGCCTCCCCAGCGCCGCTCGGGGGCCCAAGTCCTTCTGATGGAGGATCAGCCCGTGGACGGTGTTAGGCTGGTAGTGGCCCCCGGCGCGCCGGGACCGGGTCTTCTCTGAGTCGGGTTCTTTGGGAAATCAGCCCAAAGCGGGTGGTAAACTCCGTGTAAGGCTAAATACTGGCACGAGACCGATCAAACAGCTAGTAGCAATAGGAATCTCTGGATTGGCGCTCGCCTGGTTCAAATTGTTTCTAATCAACAGAGGTTATAAGGTAAAAATCCAGAACAAAGAATCACCACGCCACGACTCGGCCATCGGAGTCCCACAAGGTTCCTCTTTATCCCCTACACTCTTTAATATTTACCTCCTACCACTCTGCCGACTCCTTACCAACCTCAATTTAATACACTTTCTCTATGCAGACGACATCCAGATCCTGATCCCCATCAAAGAATCATACTCAAAAACCCTCGAATACTGGGATTCCTGTCACCTAGAAATCAAAAGCCTCCTCAACAGCCTAAATCTGGTACTAAACTCCTCTAAAACTGAAGTATTACTCATAACTCCTGACAACAATCTCACAGCTTGTCTCCCAACCAACCTACAAACTACTCATGTGAGGGATCTAGGTGTGCTAATCGACAATAAACTGAACTTCAAAGCCCACATCAATAAAACCACCAAAAGACTGTTTCTCTAAACTGCAAGTTTTAAAAAGGATAAGACCACTCTTCCACGCCAAAGACTTCAGAACCATCCTCCAAGCCCTCATTTTCTCTAAATTAGACTACTGCAACTCTACATTACTTGGACTCCCTTCCTCATACACAAAACCACTCCAAATGGTTCAAAACGCAGCAGCCCGTCTACTAACAAACACTAGGAAAAGAGACCACATTTCCCCAGTCCTAAAAGACCTCCACTGGTTACCAATTCAGTTCAGAGTCATTTACAAATCCATCACCTTGCTATACAAAATCATTCACCAACACACCATAATCGACCTACAAATTCCTCTCCGTTTATTCAAATGCACAAGACCGACCAGGGAAGCCTACAGAGGATGCAATGCCGGTATAAATAAATAAAATAAATAAATAAAATCAATAAGTACGTAAGGGAAAGTTGAAAAGAACTTTCAAGAGCGAGTTCAAAAGGGCAGGAAACCGTTAAGAGGTAAACGGGTGGGGTGCGTGCAGTCCGCCTGGAGGATTCAACCCGGCGGGTTCGGTCGGACCGGGGTTTCGGCGGATCCCCCACCCCTTTCGCGGGGGGCGGGGGGGGTGGGGAACGCCTCCCGGACGGCCCCTGCCCCTGCAGGGCGCATTTCCTCCGCGGCGATGCGCCGCAACCGGCTCCGTGTCGGCTGGGAAGGCCCAGGGGGGGCAGGTGGCCCGCCGCTCCGGTGGCACGTGTTATAGACCCCCCTGGCAGCAGCTTCGCCGTTTCCCCCGCCGTTTCCTCCTTCCCCTTTGCCAACTGTTAAGTAGTCTTAACCTCATTGACTACATCTATGCAGACGATGTTCAGATTCTTATTCCCATAACAGAATCTATTAACAAATCCATCGCACTTTGGAACAACAGCTTACAAGCCACCACTAATCTCCTCAACAGTCTAAACCTGGTCCTCAATGCCTCTAAGACTGAACTCCTCTTCATTTCCTCCAACCAAGAAAACCTCCCATCTCAGATCCATCACAAACACCTTCTCACCCACACTCATGTGAGAGACCTTGGAGTAATTATAGACAACCGTCTTCACCTAAAGAATATGATCCAAACCACAACTATAAGATATAAGATTATATCTTAATGGGCCTCGACAAAGGAAACTCTTTCCTATTGATCTTGTTAGACCTTTCCGCAGCGTTCGACACGGTCAACCACGCCATCCTCCTAAACCAGCTTTCGTCCATAGGAATCAGCGGCACCGTCCTATCCTGGTTCAAAACGTTTCTCAATAACAGAGGTTACAAAGTTAAACTCCAAAACAAGGAATCCTCAAGATTTGACTCTGTCATAGGAGTCCCTCAAGGTTCTTCATTATCTCCGACCCTATTTAATATCTATCTTCTTCCTCTCTGCCAACTTCTTACCGACCTCAATCTAAAGTACTTCCTTTACGCAGATGATATTCAAATCATCATCCCTGTCAAAGACACATACTCTAAAACTCTTGACTACTGGGAAACATGCCACCAGAAAATCAAACAAGTACTAAACAACCTACACCTCATCTTAAACTCATCGAAGACAGAAATCCTACTCATCTCTCCTGAAAACAATATCTCCAACACTACTCTTCCCACCAACCTACCTACCACACAAGTTAGAGACTTAGGAGTGATAATAGACAACCGGCTAAACTTCAAGGCACATATCAACAAAACAACCAAAGACTGCTTCTATAAACTCCAGGTTCTGAAGAGGATAAGACCTCTTTTCCATGCTCAAGACTTCAGAACGATCATCCAAGCAGTCATTTTTGCAAAATTAGACTACTGCAATTCCCTATTGCTAGGTCTGCCCTCATCCTATTCCAAACCACTACAGATCGTTCAAAATTCAGCAGCCCGATTACTAACAGGCGCAAGAAAGAGAGACCACATATCTCCCATTCTGAAAGAGTTACATTGGCTACCCGTCCACTTCCGTATCATGTATAAAGCCATATGTGTCATCTTCAAAACTATTCATCAACGCATCTTATGCACTTCAGCTGATGACAAAGGAATTGGAAAATCTCTCAGAAATAAGAATATGTGTGGGAACACAAGGTCTGGATGAACAGGCACATCATTCGAGGACAGAGGTCAATCCCAGCTAGGGACACAAGGCCTGGATGAAGAGGCACATCATTTGAGGACAGAGGTCAATCCCACCTAGGGACACAAGCCGCAGAGTAAAAGAAAATAACTAACCAGGATTCCCTCAGTAACGGCGAGTGAAGAGGGAAGAGCCCAGCGCCGAATCTCCGCCACTCCGGGTTCGGGGATCTGAACCTGACTCCCTTTCGATCAGCCGAGGACGACGGAGGCCATCGCCCGTCCCTTCCGAACGGCGCTCGCCTATCTCTTTAGGACCGACTGACCCATGTTGAACTGCTGTTCACATGGAACCCTTCTCCACTTCGGCCTTTAAGAAGAATGCTTAGTCTGTTTAAAAAAAGAAAATGAACGGACCCACTCTGATGGACAATGCTCAGTCTGTTTAAAATAAGAAAAAGAACAGACCCACTCAAGGACAATGCTGCTCACTCTGTTTAAAATAAGAAAAAGTTGTAAACACGCAACTCTCCGACTACATTGAAGACAATAAAATTCTATTCCCCTCACAATACGGATTTCGCAAATCTTTGAGTACAGAATCCCTACTTATCTCCATGTCAGATTTCATTGTAATGGGCCTTGACAAAGGTCAATCATTCCTCCTAATTCTACTTGACTTATCAGCGGCCTTTGATACGGTCAACCACTCCATTCTCACATCCTTGCTGGCTTCTATAGGTATCTCAGGCTACGCACTCTCATGGTTTAAATCTTTTCTCGCCAACAGAGGCTTCAAGGTTAAGATTCAGAACAAAGAATCACCATGAATGTGTTGCGATCCCCCCTGCTGCTGCGCTACAGGAGGTCTCTTACCTTCCTCCAGAGGCCGCTCTGAAGCCAGGGCCTCGCCTACGTTCCATCCGGGACTTGCTCCAGGGCCTGAGAGGCCTAGCGGTGCCTGTGGCTTGCATGCCTCTGCGTTTCGACTTCCTGGTTTCCAGCCATGCCCGTTTCCCTAGGGGCTGGCCCGTAGCTCTCTACCCCAGTTATAGGACCAGCGGTGGGTGGTCCTGGCAAGCTCCTCCCAGGGAGTTGCCTTCTACCTCCAGTATTTAAGGACTTTCTGTTCACTTGCAACGGGCCTTGGATCTGAGCATTACAGTCGCCTGTAACCTAGCTGATCCAGGTCCTCCATGTCTTGATGGCGCCTTGTCCTGTCTCTGCCTGATGTTCCTGATGTCTTCGTGTCTCTGCCTTGACCTTCGTCCGGTTCCTGAGCCTTCTGTCCTGTTGGGCCCTGGAGTGGCCAACAGGAGGGATTCGTCCCACGGGCTCTTGAGCTTCTGCCAGCCGAAGGGGCTTCGGATGTGAGTATCCCAGCATCGGAGTTCCTGCTCGCCTGGACCTTTCCTTCTTGCTTCAGCCCTTGCCCTGATGTCTTCAGTGTCTTGCTTCAGCCTGTCTTGGATGTCTGCTTCAGCCCCCGTCTGACGTCTTCTGTATAAGGACTCTGTCTGCCCTCGCCTCTGTCCGGCCTGCTGCCCATTGCCGTTCCCTGCGGCGGGTCTGAAAGGGCCGGGAACAGTCGGAGGACCGTTCATTAGTCAACTTCCCCGTGTTGGCTACCATGGGCATGCAGGTCCGGCTGAGGGTCGGACTCCCTGCTTCTGTTCCTGCCTGCCTGGCTCTCCATGTCTGCTCAGCTCACCTCCCACGGTGTGGCTGGGGCTCCTCCCTAGCTTTTGCCGTGGCCCAAGGGCTCACCACCCGCTTACGACGACCGCGCCCGCGCGCGCTCGTAACAGAATGGACTCATCCATACGTGTCCCCCAGGGCTCCTCGCTGTCGCCCACGCTTTTCAACATTTATCTCTTACCAATCTGCCAACTCCTCTCCAACCTTTACCTCAAACACTTCCTTTACGCCGACGATATCCAGATCGTGATACCCATTAAAGAGTCTTTTACGAAAACATTGGATTACTGGGAAACTTGCCTCCTTGAAATTAAACACCTCTTATCCAACCTAAACCTAGTTTTAAACTCCTCCAAAACCGAACTGCTGCTTATCTCCCCAGACAACAACAACTCCATCTCAAATCTTCCAGCTATCCTTACTACCACACATGTGAGAGACCTAGGAGTATTAATCGACAACCGGATGAACCTCAAAGCTTCTATCAACAGAACCACCAAACTTCTATCAACAGAACTACCAAACTCAGACATAAGATTGGACTCCTTTGATTCGACCCACACTTTAGAGGTAGAATCGCTGATAAAAAGAATGAAACCTTCGACCCACCCGCTGGACCAAATACCTTCCAAATTACTGATTCTCATACCAGAATACATATCCAAATATCTAGCTGATATCATCAATTGTTCCCTTACACAAGGAACATTCCCGGCGCTCTCAAATTGGCCACGCTCAAACCCATACTCAAAAAATCCAACCTGGACCCAGAAGACCTCAATAATTACCGTCCCATATCAAATCTCCCATTTGTAGCTAAGATCATGGAGAAAATTGTAAATAAGCAACTTTCAAATTACCTAGAAGACCACAATATACTTCACACGTCACAATATGGTTTCCGAAAAGAACACAATACGGAAACCCTCCTCACCTCCCTCCTGGATCAACTATTTATTGGTTTTGATAAAGGACAGTCGTTTCTCCTAGCTCTCCTCGACATCTCTGCGGCTTTTGATACGGTAAATCACAATATCCTTCTAAACCGGCTCTCAGACATAGGAATTACAGGTTCAGCCCTCAGATGGTTCGAATCTTTCCTCAGTAATAGAGGCTATAAGGTAAAAATTAAAAACATGGAATCACCTCATACTAATGCTCCTTTTGGCGTCCCCCAGGGCTCCTCCCTATCACCCACACTGTTTAATATCTACATTCTCCCCCTCTGCCACCTACTTTCAAACCTCAAACTCAAATTTTATATTTACGCAAATGACCTTCAAATTTTAATCCCTATATCCAAATCACTGGACTCAACACTCAGGTTATGGAACTCTCATCTACAAACTATAAACCATTACTTATCCAGCCTCAACCTCGTGCTCAACACCTCTAAAACCGAACTCTTACTAATTACTCCAGAAGGTAGTCCCATACTTCTCCAATCACAAAATATTCCACATATATCACACGCCAGAGATCTTGGAGTCTTAATCGACAGTCACCTGAACCTAAAGCATTTTATAAAACACACTACTAAGGAGTGCTTTTACAAGTTACAAGTACTCAAAAAACTCAAACCGCTCCTATTCCACTACGATTTCAGATCCGTCCTCCAAGCCATTCTGTTCTCCAAGATCGACTATTGCAATTCCATTCTGCACGGTCTTCCAGCCTCTACCATTAAACCTCTCCAGCTGCTACAAAATGCAGCGGCAAGAATTTTGACAAATACCAATCGGAGAGAGCATATTTCTCCTATTCTAAAAGATCTCCACTGGCTCCCAGTAAACTTCCGGATCCTTCATAAATCTCTCACAATCATTCATAAAAATATCCACCATCAGACTCCGCTTGATCTGTCTCATCCTCTCAGACTGCAGTCGACAGCCAGGCCTTTAAGGGATGCCTACAAGGGATCTTTACACGTTCCTACAATCAAATTAGTGCACCACGCAAACATCAGAGACCGATCATTCTCTACCGCAGGCCCTTCCATGTGGAACGCCATGCCTCCAGACCTCAGACTGGAGACTTGTCTAACAACTTTTAAAAAGAAACTAAAGACATGGCTGTTCAGCCAAGCCTTCCCCACTACAAACCCCATTGCCTGATCTAGAATTGTCCACCACTCACCATTGTAAACAATATTTTCCATACTTTTCTTGCATAATATCCATTAAAGAGGTTGGCCCCTTGCCTCCTCTTCTGTATATAGTATTTATTTATTTTATTTCACTTTATATATTTATTGTTCCGTTCACCCCTTCTTTATTTTCCTACTCCAAGTTAAGGCTTCCTTGTTATAATGTAACTGTATGCTCCGTATCTCTTGTTGATTGGTTAATTTTATATTATGCTTAGTTCATTGTAAACCGAGTTGATTTGATTTGTATCAAGAAAGTCGGTATATAAAAGCCTTAATAAATAAATAAATAAATTGTTTTCATAAACTCCAAGTACTGAAAAGAATCAGACCGTTCTTCCATCTCCAGGATTTCAGAACTATTCTACAAGGCATCATTTTCTCTAAGATCGATTACTGTAACTCTATCTTTCTAGGCCTCCCTTCCTCCTACACTACACCTCTTCAGATGCTGCTGCATGACTACTGACAAACTCTAGGAGAAGGGACCATATAACTCCAATCCTCAAAGATCTCCATTGGTTGCCTATTCATTTCAGAATCCTTTACAAATCTCTTTCCATAATATACAAAACCATCCATCAACACACCCCACTCGATCTACAAGTCCCTCTCCAAATTTATAAATCCTCCAGACCAACTAGAGATGCACTCAGAGGATCTCTTCAAGTACCCACTGCCAAAACTACCAGACACATCACATTAAGAGATCGGACTTTCTCAACAGCCGGCCCCCCTTTATGGAACTCAATCCCTCCGGACCTCAGACAAGAACCTAGCCTCCCAACCTTCAGAAAAAGACTTAAGACCTGGCTGTTTAAACAAGCATTCCCAGACACTAACTAATCTCATACCATCAACTATACATCATACAGCCTGTCCTACCCCTTCTTTTATGTAAATATCTACAGCTAATGTTTAGCTAATGTAAATATCTTTATCGTTATCTAATGTTATCCTATCCTTTATTTTTTCTTCTCCCAGTTTTATTTCCCCTGTTATTTGTAACTGCTTACTTCCTCACCAATAAGTTACTCAATTGTTCATTGTACACCCCTTGTTTTATGTAAACCGGCATGATGTTATTGTATCACGAATGCCGGTATATAGAAATCTTAAATAAATAAATAAATAAAATGAACAGACCCACTGTGAAGGACAATGCTCAGTCTGTTTAAAATAAGAAAATGAACGGACCCACTGTGAAGGACAATGCTCACTCTGTTTAAAATAAGAAAATTGAACAGACCCACTCAAGGACAATGCTCAGTCTGTTTAAAATAAGAAAATTGAACAGACCCACTCAAGGACAATGCTCAGTCTGTTTAAATTGCCGCCAAATTGAAAGATGGTTATTTTAAACTATTAACTTTAAGAAAGTTAAAGCCATTCTTCAATTTTAAAGATTTTAGATCTGTTTTACAGACCTTGATTTTTTGAATTTAGATTAGCGACGGAGGCCATCGCCCGTCCCTTCCAAACGGCGCTCGCCTATCTTAGGACCGACTGACCCATGTTGAACTGCTGTTCACATGGAACCCTTCTCCACTTCGGCCTTCAAAGTTCTCGTTTGAATATTTGCTACTACCACCAAGATCCGCACCCGCGGCAGCTCCACCCGGGCCCTTGGCCCGGGCTTCCGTGCCCACCGCGGCAGCCCTCCTACTCGTCGCGGCTTAGTTATTATTATTAGTTATATTCTGGGGTGGGTATCTTGATACATAAAGATTTCCATTTTGAACTTAAACAGTGTGTGCCAGACCCGGAGGGGCGTTATCTTATGCTGCTCATCTCGGTGGGAGGGGAATTGCTCACCCTTGTATCAGTTTATGGACCCAAGTCGCATAAAGAGGAGTTTTATTCCTCGTTAAACACACGTTTAACTAATGTGCAGGAAGGCTTATGCATTATAGGGGGAGATTCCAATATTACTCTTCAGCCCAACCTGGACAACTCAGCTGGGTGAAGAACTGATTCTAAACAGGCCAGGAAATCCCTGAGGGCCCTTATGAATAGCCTGGGCCTCATGGATGCATGGCGCTCTAGATATCCATCTTGCAGAAACTATACGTTCTACTCTCACCCGCACGACAGCTACTCACGCATTGACATGTTTATGTATATATTTGGTCTTAATAAAAAGGGTTAATATAAAAAAAAAACACTTGTGGGAACACAAGGCCTGGAGGAACAGGTACATCATTCGAGGACAGAGGTCAATCCCAGCTAGGGACACAAGGCCTGGATCAACAGGCTGGCACAGCAATGGAGTTAAAACACAAGTAGGAACACAAGGCCTGGATGAACAGGCACATGAACTAGGTTAAAACACCTGTGGGAACACAAGGCCTGGATGAACGGGCACAGCAATGGAGGTATAACACTTGTAGGAACACAAGGGCTGCACAGTAGATGCCAGTCAGGCACAGCGATTCATGTCAAGAACATGTGCTGCAGTGTTTACATTATCTTGAGCATAGGAGGCAATTGGAGCTGCTGCAAGGCTTTCAATAGCTTTTATTCATCTTGCCATTCACAAGGAAAATCTGGAAAGCCAAGCAATGGCAGGTTTACTTTCAAGAACACTAGCATTTCCATCAAGTCTGGTGACAGCCTTGAGCGGTGAGGGCTCATGATATCCCCTGTCATTGAAAAGACACGTTCACTGGGCACACTGGTTGGTGGACATGACAGATATCCTTCAGCCACTTTGGCTAGGTGTGGCCAGACAGTGGACTTGTGTGCCCAATATGCCAGCGGATCTGTCTGCGTGTTCTCTATCGGCTCTGAGAGATACTGTGTCACTGACAGCTGTGCTGCTGACTCCTCCTGTGCTTGGGAGGGCTGAGAGTCACTCGATCCAATTACTTTCTCTCTCGCCCGTTGCACAACTGATGAATCTTTATGGCCGACATGCCTTGGGCGTTCTGACGTGGAGGAGGAGGTACTAATAGTAGTATCTGTCGCTGACACAGTGCTTCTCCTGCCAGGGCTAGCAGCAGCACAACTCTGTGACATGCCTGCTGTTTCCACCTCTGCTTGAAGCCTAATCTGTCTCCGCCTATGGTGCTCCTGTTCACGGACCTTTGCTAACAGCTCCTTCACATATGACAGACAATTGGTCTGTAGGGCGAGTTTACCTTTCACACGGGGATCACAGACAGAGGCGAGCATGTATGTGCTGTCCTCTGTTAAAGGCCTTAATCTGTCTTTCACCTGCTGCTGCAAAACGTCCACACACTGCAGCACCTCAGCAGTCATTCCCTCTTGCCGTTTAAAGCCCTCCAAATGGTCATCCAGGAATTTCACTATAGGGATGATGTCAGCCAAGGTGGAACTTCTGGAACTCAGCTCCTCCGTGACATCCTTGAAGGGCTGCAGGATTTTTACCAGCTGACTCATGACTAACCAATCGTGATGCCCTAGGGGATTCTGCACACCTATGTCTATTGTACCAGAAAGTTCATGAAGGGGTGTCTGCAGCTCCAGTAACCTCTCCAGCATCATAAAGGTGGAATTCCACCGGGTGGCAACGTCTTGAATGAGATGCTTCTGAGGCATATCCAAATCAGTCTGCTTTTCTCGGAGAACCTGCCCCGCCCTGACACTTCTGTGGAAGTGTGCTGCTATGTTCCTGCACTTGTGTATTAACCTACGCAGGTATTCAGTCTCCTTGTCCTTGCACTCCAAGCCCAGACCTGACTTCACTACCAGATGCAGAGTGTGTGCAAAACATCGGATGTTCTTAAACCGCCCATCGCTTATTGCCTTAACCATGTTTGCACCGTTGTCTGTGACAAAAAAGCCTGCCCGCGTTTTACTGTCTCGCTGGTGTACTTGCCAGCTCGCCAGCATCTTTCTGATGCATGCTAGAATATTGGCAGCGGTATGGGCATGGTCCGTCAGGTGGGTGTGCAGTAAAGCCCACCTCCACCCTGATGCTTGTTCAGTAATAGAGCTGCTGGCTGCCCCTGCCTCTGCCATGTCCCACCAGTGTGCTGTCAGAGAGAGGTAAGAGTGTGCAGCATTCATGGCGGTCCAGATATCGCAGGTGAAATGCACTCTTCCGTCTGCCTTACCTAGCAGTGCTTGCAAGCGACTGAGACAGTGCTTGTACAGGCTGGGGATGACCTTTCTACTAAATGTGGTTCTGGAGGGGACTTTGTAATTTGGAAGTACGACCTTCAAAAAACGTTTGAAACCCACATTCTCCACTAACTGCAGGGGCTGGTCATCAAGGGCAATCATTTCCCCAATGCTCCTGGTTACAACTTTTGAGGCTGCCTGCCTCCTACCCCGGGATAGCGTTACCGCACTCCACCCCATTTCCTCCATGGTGCATTGTCGCTTCTGCCACATGTCAGTGGGTTGCTGGCCTGCCGCCTGACTGCTAGAAGGGTATGAGGGCGTGGGCTGACTCTGCTGCTTTCCTACCACTGCACCCTGGTTGGAAGGGGAAGGGGTCCCCCGACTGAAACTACCACCATCCCCAGATGGCAGTAATCTTGTTGGGTGTTGCCTCTTAATGTGATGCTCCATGCCAAAATTTGATAGATGTCCCATTTGCTTGCCTCTGCTAATATCCCTGGCACAGTAATTACACCGAGCATAACGGGGGTCTTCTGTCACTTTAAAATGTGCCCAGATCGCAGATTTCTTTTGTGATCCTCCTCTCTTTCCCACCCTGGGGGAGGATGGTGGCACTGGAGTTGAGGTACTAGTGGTAGTGGGTGTGGGTGGTGCACCCACTGCACCCAGAGAAGCAATGCCAGCGGGGGCAACAGTCACCCTCTGTCTCCCTTCTGACAGCTCTTCCTCCTCCTCGATATCAGTGGAATGTCTCCCCTGCCGCAGAATTCTGGAGGTGGAGGCTAAAACAGGACTAACTGACAATTCTACCGAAGATTGCTCAGGTATTACATCTTCCGTTTCTGATGAGAATCCCATCCAAGAAGATTCTTCTTCTGAATCAGAAGCTAACAGTGCCAGCGCTACCTTGTCACCGCGAAGTTTTGCAGGACACTTCTGTCCCCTGGCTGCTCTTGGGTGTGTAACTTTTGTCTGGCTAGACTCTGCCTCCTCTTCACTCTCCTCCAAAACTACAGGGCCAGAAACACGTGGTGGCGATAGCAAAGTTTCATGGTCTGATTTCTTTTTTTTTGCCATGGAACTGCCATCCCCTACAAAGACGTTTGATTGCGACAGTTGCCTTTTTAGCTGTACTGGTGGTGTTGCACTGGTGTCTTTTGCGGTGCCTCCGCTGCCATTCCCACTAAGTCGCTTGCATCTCTCTTTCCCTGACATTATGGATTTAATGTCAATGAGTACTAGTGGTAACACTGCCCACTGTCCCACAATAATAATGTTCAGTCTGTTTAAAATAACAAAATGAACAGACCCACTCAAGAATGCTCAGTCTGTTTAAAATAACAAAATGAACAGACCCACTCAAGAATGCTCAGTCTGTTTAAAATAACAAAATGAACAGACCCACTCAAGAATGCTCAGTCTGTTTAAAATAACAAAATTTAACAGACCCACTCAAGGACAATGTTAAGTCTGTTTAAAAATAGCAAATTCAACAGACTGGCTGAAGGCCAATGTTCACTCTGTTTACAATGCCCACTGCCTGCCTGGCAATGCACTGAATGTCTCTGTTTGTGTGCAGTCCACACACAAGTCACGTAGATATGAGGCAGAGCACTGCCAGCCGTGGCACTGCCCCACCCAGCTCAGAACCACTCAAGGACAATGTTAAGTCTGTTTAAAAATAGCAAATTCAACAGACTGGCTGAAGGCCAATGTTCACTCTGTTTACAATGCCCACTGCCTGCCTGGCAATGCACTGAATGTCTCTGTTTGTGTGCAGTCCACACACAAGTCACGTAGATATGAGGCAGAGCACTGCCAGTGCCAGCCCTGGCACTGCCCACCCAGCACAACCCACTGAAAAACAATGTTAAGTCTGTTTAAAAATAGCAAATTCAACAGACTGGCTGAAGGCCAATGTTCACTCTGTTTACAATGCCTACTGCCTCACTGCCTGCCTGGCAATGCACTGAATGTCTCTGTCTGTGTGCAGTCCACACACAAGTCATGTAGATATGAGGCAGAGTACTGCCAGCCGTGGCACTGCCCCACCCAGCTCAGAACCACTCAAGGACAATGTTAAGTCTGTTTAAAAATAGCAAATTCAACAGACTGGCTGAAGGCCAATGTTCACTGTTTACAATGCCCACTGCCTCACTGCCTGCCTGGCAATGCACTGAATGTCTCTGTTTGTGTGCAGTGCACACAGAAGTAGCTTGCTTTTACGTAGATATGAGGCAGAGTACTGCCAGCCGTGGCACTGCCCCACCCAGTCAAGGACAATGTTCTTTTTTTTTCTTGCCTAACACAAAATCCGTTCTGTGTTGTCTATCAAATCTGGTTCTGGTTCTGGCTCTGTTCTGTGTTGTCTATCAAATCTGGTTCTGGTTCTGCTTCTATTTCTGCTTGCCTGCGCCTGCCACCCAGCCCACCTCCCCACAGAATCGCTGACAATGTCAGTCAGCCCTCGTGCTGCTGCTGCTTTTATAGTGCTGGCTCGTCAGGAAATCCTCAGAGAAGCACTGAATGACAGCGCGATTCGCTGCATTCAGTGCTTCTCTGAAAACGTGAATGCAGATTCGCTGCGTTCCGGTATCCATGCCGACCTGTCCAACCCTTACCTGTGAGTCACTGCGACTCACAGGGAGGGGTCAGACAGGTTGGCATGGTTACCGCAGGGGCGCCACCATTTTGAGGTAAGCCGGGGCTCCGAGCTCGCAGCTAATGTCGGCGAGAAAGCGCGCGCATCGCGGTTCGACGTATTCAACATAGCTATGTCGAATAAGTTGGAAATCCGCTCGTATACGCCTCATCTTTTTTTTAAGTTAAAAAACAAATATAAGTTGCGTTTTGCATTTAAGTTCAAAACGAATGTACACCCCTAGTAGAGGGTGTGTCAAAGAGATGGAATCCTGATAAAATATCACTGGCGGCTTGTTCTGTGTATGATAGCATTTGTTCCATAATATCCCCAAATTCGGTAACCACACGGTAATTACAACACAGGGTAATGTATTTCTCACTCTCTCCCACAATACTACAAAATATACACTGAGAGAGTCTACTATATAATCTCATACTTTTTTTTTTTTAATTTAAGTATTTTATTAGTCTTTTTAGAAAAGTACAAATTTCCAATACAACAGTAACATCACTCATATACAATCATGACAAGAATTCCGGCTATCCAGAACACCTCCCTTGTCACTGATGTACAACAGGTAGTGAATATAAAACATGAAACAGTGTTAATTACTAGCTTTTGTCGTATATAACTGATCATAACTAAGCAGTGGGAACCAGATACATCCTGTACTGACACCTGGAGACCATCCTGCTATATGGAATTCTAATAAACTACTGCTGTGAAATCATGTAGTGTCATTTATTTATATGGAAACCTTGAATGTACCAATCTTATAAACATGAAGTTAAAGAGTTCCAACACCCCCCCCCCCCCCCCCCCCCCCCCCCCCCCCGGTCTGCATGTGATAATTAACAGTACAAGTAATCTCTGAGATAGTCTCTTAAAGGATCTAGATGTAAATACTGCCAGATGAATGTCTTGAGCCTCATTTTCACTAACAGAACCCCCTACAAGGTCAGTCTCCTAGAGCTGGGTAGAGAGCCAGTGTTCATAGGATACCCATGTGTGATGAAATTGCTTTATGCGATTGTGTCTGTGCGCTGTGATTTTCCCCAGTGTGTAGATGGAATGAATCCTAGCTTGTATGGCCTGCATAGAAGGAGTATCTTTCGATTTCCATAGTCGAGCAATGGAACACCTCGTGGCTACAATGCTAAAATTTATAAATCGTGCGTGTTTAAAGTGTGCCCTTTCTCTGTCAAGGGTTAGGAGTGCTTGAGGAGCAGTAACGTGAACAGGTTCCTGAATAATTCTTCCCAATCACTCAGATAATTGTAACCACACCATTTGAATTTTTGGGCAACCCCACCACATGTGGAAGAACGTTCCCTGATCCCCACAGAGTTTCCAACATCTATCAGAACCATCTGGATACATGTGGTATAGTTGTACTGGCGTTACATGCCATCGGTACAATAATTTATAGCAGTTTTCAGTATGGAGAGCTGAAATCAGGCCCCTGCCAAGAATGTGAAACAATTTAACCCATGTGTCATCCGATAAAACCTCTGATAAGTCCTGTTCCCAGGCCTTCAAATGTGAATAGTGGAAAGAGGGAGAACCAGCCAGCCCAAGGTAAAGTTGAGATATAGTCTTCCCCCTTTTATCCGCTTGGCGACACATAGTTTCAAAAGTGGATATACCTTGAGTTAGTTCATTACCAATCCGCTTACTATTGAAGAAATGCAGTATCTGCAGATAGGCAAACACTTCCCCATTGGGCAGCCCATATCTACTTTGCAACCGCTCAAAGGTCAGCAAACCACCTGGCTCCCAAATATGTTCCCATTTTGATATTCCCTTATTGAACCAGCTACTGAAAGCAGACAGGTGGAAAAGAAATATTTATTTATTTATTTATTTATTTATTTAAAGTTTTTGTATACCGACGTTCGTTTAGAAAACATCACATCGGTTTCCATAGAACAAAAAATGGCCAACAGGGCTTTACATAGAAACTGAGTAAAATAACTAAAAGGGGGGGGGGGGGGGGGGGGGTGTAAGGGCTTTACAATGAAAATATTAAGAGAACTGGGAAGGCAGGGTAGAGGGAT